>NC_074668.1:69642916-69650416 GCF_029448725.1 Salvelinus fontinalis | reverse complement strand
TTGGTAGCCCCGGACAAACATACCTGATTGAATTAATCGAGGGCTTAATGATTAGTTGACAAGTTGAATCAGGTGTGCTTGTCCAGGGCTACAATAAAAATGCCTTTGGAGGACTGGAGTTGAAAAACACTGACCTAGAAGATAGAGAAGTTCTCTGCTGCCCATCTCTCGTTCTCTCTCTCCCTCGCTATCCTTCTAGACTGATAAGCCCAGGCAGTTAGACCCCCCACCTCCACCTCCCTCCTTCTCTCTCTCTCCGAAACCTCTCCAACATTTCACCCATCCGCTGCTTCCTCCACAATAAATCTCTACCCAAATCCCACTTAAACCCGCATCAGCAGCTGTCCTTTAAACTCCATTATCTACAATTACTTCAGCATTAGGGATCCAGAGCACACCTGCCCTCACATAAAAGCACTAGCACCTAAAAATATGAATCCTGCCCAAAAGGGATTTGTGTTTTTCCTGTGGAGCAGCTGCCCTCTGGTTGAGGCTTGTGAACTAACCGCCAGGGCTGCACTGTGGATTAGTGCTACTGATTGGACAGGTTGTGATGTGTGGGCCGGAGTGTGTGTCCCCGTGTGTGTGTGTTTATGGGCTGTGGAGGATCATCACACTCAACCCAGGGTGGGAGGTAGACACTCAGACAGACGGTGTGATTGGAGTGGCGTGGTGAACTGTGCAGGAGGAACATCCTAGATCTGACCTAATGTTAGATTTTTATTTTGTGTGTGTGTGTGTGTGTGTGTGCTTATACCTGTGAATGTGAGTTTTTGAGAGAGAGAGAGAGAGAGAGAGAGAGAGAGAGAGAGAGAGAGAGAGAGAGAGAGAGAGAGAGAGAGAGAGAGAGAGAGAGAGAGAGAGAGACAGACAGAGAGACAGAGAGACAGAGAGACAGAGAGACAGAGAGAGATGCTCAAACTCACTAGTGCAAAATTTCAATTGGCTATATTAAAACTGTTTAATTTGATCCTGAGTGTAGGTTATTTCCCTGACATCTGGAATCAAGGACTCATAACCCCAATCTTTAAAAACGGAGACAAATTTGACCCTAACAATTACAGAGGCATTTGTGTGAACAGTAACCTGGGGAAGGTTTTCTGTAGTATTATCAATGTAAGAGTTCTAAACTTCCTTAATAAGCACAATGTCTTGAGTAAAAGCCAAATTGGATTTATACCAAAACATCGCACGACCGATCATATTTACACCCTACACACCCTGATAGGTAAACATGTCCACCAAAATAATACCAAAATATACGCTTGCTTTATCGACTTCCAAAAAGCATTTGATTCTATTTGGCATACAGGACTGTTCTACAAAGTTATTGAAAGTGGTGTAGGGGGTAAAACATGTGACATAATTAAATCAATGTATACTGGCAATACGTGCAGCATTAAAATTGGCAAGAAAAGAACAGAATTCTTTAACCAGGGGCGGGGCCTTCGTCAGGGTTGTAATCTGAGCCCTGCACTCTTCAATATTTACATCAACGAATTGGCCACTATTCTAGAAAAATCCTCAGCCCCTGGTGTTAGTCTCCATAATTCAGAGGTTAAATGCCTACTCTTCGCATATGACCTATGCCTGTTGTCACCCACAGCACATGGCCTACAGCAGAGCCTGGATCTGCTAGAGCAGTACTGCCAGACCTGGGCCCTGGCAGTAAACCACAAAAAGACTAAAATAATGATTTTCCAGAGAAGATCCAGATCTCAGGGAATTAGACCAAAGTTCTCAATTGGTACAAAATATATAGAGTACTGCACACACTACAATTACTTAGGTTTAAAAATAAGCTCAACTGGACACCTTAATGAGGCAGTGAATGAACTGAGAGAGAAAGCACGCAGGGCATTCAACGCAATTAAAAAGCAAATTCAAATTGAAATACCTATTAAAATTTGGCTAAAACTAATTGAATATGTCATTGAACCAATTGCACTTTATGGCAGTGAGGTGTGGGGTCCACTTGCAAAACAAGATTTCATCAAATGGGACAAACATCCCATTGAAACCCTGCATGCAGAGTTCTGTGAGATTCTCCTACATGTCCAGAGGAAAACTACAAACAATGCATGCAGGGCAGAATTAGGCAAATATCCACTAATAATACAAACTCAAAAAAGAGCAATTAAATTTTGGAAACATCTAAAATACAGTGACCCCCTCTCATATCACTACCAAGCCCTGCAATACCAAGAGCTGAGCAAAGAAAAGAGTCCCCTCATCCAGCTGGTCCTGGGGCTGAGTTCACAAACCTGTTCTACTAACACACTGAAGCCTCAGGACCAGAACATCCAATCAATCAGAATAAACCAAATTACAACACAGTCAAAACAAAACTACTTTGCTTATTGGGAAACACAAGCACAAGCACAGAGCAAAATGCAGTGCTATCTGGCCCTAAATCGATAGTACACCGTGGCTAACTATTTGACTATGGTTACTGATCAAAACCTTAGAAAAACCTTGACAAAGTACAGGCTCAGTGAGCACAGCCTTGCCATTGAGAAGGGTAGACACAGGAAAACCTGGCTCCCTGTAGAGGAAAAGCTGTGCAACCACTGCACAATAGCAGAACCTGAGACGGAGCTGCATTTCCTGACAAAATGTAAAAAATATAAAACAATTAGAGAGTGTCATTTCCCCAAATTTGAAACTCTTATTCAAGGTTTCAAAGACCTCTCTGATGAGGATAGGCTACCCGTCCTGTTGGGGGAGGACGCAGAGAGCTGTGGGTTGGCAGCGCACTACATTGCTGCCTGCCATAAGTTGAGGGACAGTGTCTGACAGACCAATCAACCTGCACATGTACTCTACTGTATGTTTATTGTTATTGTTGAATGTATGGTTATTTTGACACTTAGTTATTGTTGTTACTGTTGTCCCGTTGACCATTTTGATTCTCATTTTTTATATTGTAAATAAGCTTTGGCAATATGTACATTGTTACGTCATGCCAATAAAGCAAATTGAATTGAATTGAATTGAATTGAGAGAGAGAGTGTTTGTGTGTTTGAAAATGTGTCTGTGTGCTTGCATGATGTCTGTCTGTCTGTGTGAGTTGTGTTGAATGCCGTTGGCTGGGTGATATGAAGGATAGATCGTGGAGGGAGGGAGGGAGGGAGAGAGGGAGGGAGAGAGGGAGGGAGGGAGACTGGTGTAGCCTGGGCTCAGCTGTAGGTAGTGGGGCTGATCTGCTCTGATTGACAGTGATGGCAGATAAGGAGCTGTGGAGAGGGAATGTGAGCAGAGTTGTGGACTGAGATAAGGCTCAGATTAGCAGGCCACAACATCACACAGAGAGAGAAAGAGAGAGAGAGAGGAAAAGAGGGGGAGGAAGGGAGAGCGAGAGATGAAGGGAGCGAGAGAGGGGGTGAGATAGAGACCAGGAGTGAGAGAGAGAGAGAGAGAGAAAGAGAGAGCGAGAGAGAGGGGGGGGGAGCGAGTCAGAGCAGAGAGAGCTCAACATAGAGGGGGATATTGAGACACTGACACGGTAAAGTATTGGCATGGAGATAGATATGGTGACCACAGGAGGTTGGTGACGCCTTACTTGGGGAGGACGGGCTTGTGGTAATGGCTGAAGCGGTATAAGTGGAATTGTATCAAATGCATCAAACACATGTTTGACAGGTGTTTGATACCATTCCATTTGCTCTGTTCCGGCCATTATTATGAGCCTTCCTCCCCTCTGCAGCCTCCTGTGATGGTGACAGTGGGAAACCATGCCTGGTGTGTTTCTGTGTGTGTGTGTGTGTGTGTGTGCGTCCAAGTGCATGCGTGTGTGTGTTCATCTGAGCGTGTCACAGCATACACACACACCCCAGTGAGAGGGGGACGATGAGGAGGCCAGCTAATCAGCTCATAATCCCATGCAGCTAGGGTTTCCACGGCAACCGGCCTGCACATTCATGCATGGAAAACACTTTCTTTATTTTTCTTGTTCTCTCTTTCTCTCTCTTTTGCCCTTCCTTCCTTTCTCTCTCTCTTTCTCTGTTTCTCTCACGCCCCCCCCTCTCCGTCTCTCTCTCCCCCCGTCTCGTTGTCGATCTCATGGTAGGGAGCAGAGGGTTGTGTATTTGCACGGTGATGTTGGAGGCCCTGATGATCTCTAGACCTGTAGCCTCCCATCCTGCCCTGCTCTGCTGGAGTCGGCCTCACTGTGTGTGTGCCTGTGTTGTACTGTATAGGCCTGTGGTTATACGAACGTCTCCGTGTGGATCTGTATATGTGCCTCCTCTCTCTTCTCTGTCTGTGCTGAGCTGTAGAATGTAGACTCTTTGGTTTGTAGCCATCTGTAAATAACACACAACTCACGGCTTCCATTTGTTCCACTCCTGGCGTACTGCTTGCTCCCCCCCTCTCCCCAGCCGAGCGTAAAAGAAAACATGCAGCCTCTCCTAAAAACAAACATAGAAGCCCAGACGGTGCTCCTGGCATTTTGACTAGCCACTATTCTTTTTGGCGACTGGGCTGTCTCCTGTGTACGTTTTTTGTATATTCTGTATATATATTTTTTTGGTATTGATTCCGGATCCTCATTAGCTGCTACCAAGGCAGCATCTACTCTTCCTGGGTGGGGTCCAATCACAATTACATACAATAAAAAAGTACATAACACATTATTACACACTACTCTACCATAACATATCTACAATACAAAATAAATATTACAGCAAAATAGCAATATTAAAATGTATGTGTGTGTAGAGTGCGTGTGTTAGCATGTGTTTGCGAATGCTGAGTGTGTGCCTGTGTGTGTGTGTGTGTTCACAGTCCGCTCTTCCATAAGGCGTCGTTTTATCTGGGGGTTTTCTGATTTCACCTCTTGACTGAGTTACATGATGTGGAATAGAGTTCCATGTAACTATGGCTCTATGTAGTACTGTGTGTTTCCCGTAGTCTGTTTTGGACTTGGGGACTGTGAAGGGACCTCTGGTGGCATGTCTTGTGGGGTATGCATGGGTGTCTGAGCTGTGCAATAGTCGCTTAAACAGACATCTCGGGATTTCAACCTGTCAATACCTCTCACAAAGACAAGCAGTGATGCAGTCAATGTCCTCCACCCTGAGCCAGGAGAGGTTGACATGCACATTACCAACGCTGGCTCTCCTTGCTGCTCTGTTCTGAGCCAACTGTAATTTGACACTGTCCCTCTTTGTGGCACTTGACTATATGACTGGACAGTAGTCCAGTTGCGACACAACTAGGGCCTGTAGGACTTGTTTTGTTGATAGAGAAGTCAAGAAAGCAGAGTTGTGCTTTATTATGGACAGACCTCTCCCCATCTTAGCTACCGTTGCATCAATCATTATGTTTTGACTATGACAGTTTACAATCCAGGGTTACAACAAGTAGTTTAGTCATCTCAACTTGCTCAATTTCCACATTATTCATTACAATATTTAGTTGAGGTTTAGGGTTTAGTCAATGATTTGTCCCAAATAGGTTTTCTGAAGTATTTAGGACCAGCATATTACCTGCCACCCATTCTGAAACTGACTGCAGCTCTTTGTTAAGTGCTGCAGGGATTTCACTTGCTGTGGTAGCTGACATGTACAGTGTTGAGTCATCAGCATAGATGGACACACCGGCTTTACTCAGTGCCAGTGGCAGGTCATCAGTAAAGATGGAAAATAGTAAGGGGCCTAGATAGCTGCCATGGGGAATGTCTGACTCTACCTGGATTATGTCGGAGAGGCTTCCATTAAAGAACACCCTCTGTGTTCTGTTAGACAAGTAACTCTTTGAAAGTAGTAGTTGTCTTTCTGTCCGTCAGTCCATCTGTCCTCTTGTATGTCCTTCCTCTCTCCGTCTATTAGAGCAGGATTTCCCAAACTTTTTGTGTCGGGGACCCCCTTGATAATATCATAACACAACTCTTACTTAAAGGGGCAGTGCAGTTAAAAAGGGGTAGTGCATACATTTTTAAAATATATTTCCACACTATGAGGTCGAAATAGCACCTGTGAAGAGTATGTTAATGCCCTTTTGGCCCAAAGCATGACATCATGACATCACTGACCAATGACCAGTCATCTTTTATTTGCATATGTATCTTCCTACTTTGAAGGGGTAAGTTGTTGATTTATTACATACAACGATGATTTAAAAATTAAATGTTATAGACTGCATGGGGCTTTAAGAGTGTGATAAAAATAGCATACAAGCAGTTTTACTGTGAATTCTGCAGTGCATGGTCAGACTAATCAAGTCTCAAGGTCTTGTAAAGAGCATTTTAAAGGCCTCCCTTTTTGCAGTTTTAAAGCTAATTTCCTGTAACTATAAATTTGCACATTTTGCCATGGAGCAGTGAGAACATTTTGCAGTATAAAGCTTAAATTACAGTGCATTTCTGTTCAAGACAACATTTTTGGGGAATAAAAGAAGAATTGAGTTTAAAAAAATGTGTCATGGATAGAGTACTGTGGATATCAATATCCCAGTGAGCCTCCCAGGCCCATAAATTGTGCATAAATAATATTACATTGTATTGCAACCTCTGAACTTTTTCCACAGACCCCTTGTCCAAACTATATCTGTTGTTTTCTCGAAATATTCATTACATATATATATATAATGATACTTGTGTTCCAGGGCACTCTCTCCACTTACTCACTGTTGGATTAATGGCCTGCCTATACATACAGAGCAACACAACAACAGGTGTTAGGGGACCGGGCTCCGTAGGCACCACAGGGACAATCGATGGCTTTCATTAAATAAAATAGTGGAACATGAAAGACCCTGATAAATAGTCCAGCTATTTGGCCCCTAATTGCAGCCCTTTAAAACGTCTGTGTGATGATTGGAGCAGCTTCCTCTGAAGTCTCCTAGATCAAAGTGGAACCGAAACAGATTAAAAACCGTCTGTCAGTGACCCCGTCTTAACGACATGTCCCCGGCTCTGCCCTCTGCTCCGCCACTCCAGACAGAGAACTTCAGCCTCCGCTGCCAGAGTGGGGACGGCCAGGCCAGGACGGAGAGCGGACAATGTATGGACCATAAATCAGATACAACACAGTCAGATAGCCCTGTCAGTTGCTTGTCTGCCTGTCTGTGATTCAGTCTGTCTGTCTGCCTGTCTGGCTCTCTGTCTGCCTTTCTGCTTATAAACATGAGTGATCCCACTGATGCCCCTAATACAGAACCTGCTACTCATCATGATCTAGCTAGCTGTGCATACGCATTAACATCCTCTCAAACAGTGGTTCCCAAACTTTTTATAGTTCCGTGCCCCTTCAAACAGTCAACCTCCAGCTGCGTACCCCCTCTATCACCAGGGTCAGCGCACTCTCAAATTCAGTTTTTTTGCCATCATTGTAAGCCTGCCACACACATACTATACGATACATTTATTAAACATAAGAATGAGTGTGAGTTTTTGTCACAACCCGGCTCGTGGGAAGTGACAAAGAGCTCTTATAGGACCAGGGCACAAATAATAATATAATAATAATAAACAGTTTGTTCTTTATTTAGCCATATTAC
>NC_074668.1:69632162-69639610 GCF_029448725.1 Salvelinus fontinalis | reverse complement strand
TAATGGTGGTGGGGCCATCCAGAGCCTGCCTGCCTGCCTGTCTGTCTGTCTGTCTGTCTGTCTGTCTGTCTGTCTGTCTGTCTGTCTGTCTGTCTGTGTAGATGGGCTGGACACACACTGAGCTGAGACACAGTGGGAGGGAGGTCATCAGAATGACTAGACTGCTAGGGCCATGATGTTCCATGCTGTTTGCTCTAATGCCAGTCTAGGAAGTGTGAAACTAGAAAGTTGTAGCTGTATATCAAACCCAATGCTCCACCAGTCGAAAAGATTAGAACTATATGTCTCTTTCTTATTGAATTTGTGGTTAATATGAGAAATACTGACAAGAACCCACTCTGGAAATGTGATGTACTTGTAGAATATATTGTTCCAAACAATATGTAGAATGAACAAATTGTTCATGTTGAATAAATGAAGGTAAAAAATGTGTATTTCAGAATCAAGAAGTACTCCATATGTTAGAGCACACTGTAGTGATACCAGGATGTTTTCTGTATGTACTGATCATAGGGTCTGACAGGAGGCATGTATATGTCTTAAAGGGCCTAAAATGGCCACTAAAATGGCCATGATTTCCTCACCAATGGTTTGTGATACAAATATAAAAAAACATGTCAAACATCCTTCCTCCCAATGAAGTTTCTTTGAGAGAATTGCCAGAACAATCTGAGATACCCAAAATATTTCAGCGCTACGCTGGTTAGGAATCACCCTATTCATCTTTCCCTCTTGTTCTATTTCTCCTGCAGACCAGACTAACACATGTATATTCATTACTGACCTCTGAGAGCCTTAACCAGGACAGAGGTACGAGCCTGACGACTAATAACTTGGCATTGTGCTGTACAACAGATGAAGATGTGACACTTTCTCAATGACATGTTTTGTGTGTTAAAATATGAGAGGGAATGAATGCAGGTACACAACTTCTAACACTGTCTGGAATGACCATTGATTCTTTGTTAACAGCGCTGTAGTCTGCCAACTGTCCTTAGAGCAGTGACTTGTGTTGTAGATCAACTATAACCACATCTGAAGGGACATTAGCTGTTGTCCTGGTTCAGATACAGGATGTCAGGCAAGCAGTGTGCCAGGTCTTTGTTCACAGTGTGTATTGATTTGGTACCCTGTGTGTTTCTGTATGTAAGGGGGAAAGGAGTGTGTGTGAGAGAGTGTGTACTTGCATGTGTGTATAAAAGGAGACAGATAGATAAAGCGAGAGTGCGTCTATGAGAGTGAAAGAAAGAGATGTGTGTTTGTGTGTGTGTGTGTGTGTGTGTATGTGCATGCCTGTGTGTGTGTGTCTTGATGATAGAGCCAGGGCTGTTGTGTTGTTGGCTGTTTTTGCGTGCCTGTCGGGGCCCAGGGGCCGGCCACCACAGAGACAGGGGGTCTAATGAGGATGTATGGCTGCTTCACCCTCCATCTGCAGACATTTTTACACCGTCTTTCAGACCCTGCCTTCTGCTGCTCCCCCATCCCCACCAGCACCACCCCCACCCCCCCTTCCACCTCCCCACCACCACATCACCTCTTGGTGTCTCGGCGAAGCTGGGCTTCTTAAAAAAAAAGCTGCCATTACGCGACTATTACAGCATTCTCCAGAACTGACAAGTTATGGTCGTGCTCAGAATCCCGAGCGGAGCAGAGCACAGCAGAGCGGGCCTGGCGCTCCTTGCTGATCTTGAGCGTCTGTAATGGAAGTAAAGCCTTTATCTGGGTTCTAAGCCGCGCTGGCTCTATCTCTCCCCTACCCCTGGGTTATTTATGCCCAGCCCAGCTCACACCACTGAAGCATGCCAAATACCTTATTATCAATTCTTTGTGTAGCTGATTAATTAGGAGATACTTGTAGTGTTTTTTTTATTCGTTCATCACCCTGGTCTTATTTTTTCTGTTCTGCAACACTAAAGCTGTGGCTGGGGAGAGAGGCTGGGACTGGGGACAGAGGCTGGGACTGGGGACAGAGGCTGGGACTGGGGACAGAGGCTGGGGCTGGGGAGAGAGGCTGGGACTGGGGAGAGAGGCTGGGGCTGGGGAGAGAGGCTGGGACTGGGGACAGAGGCTGGGGCTGGGGAGAGAGGCTGGGACTGGGGAGAGAGATGGGCTGGGGACAGAGGCTGGGGCTGGGGAGAGAGGCTGGGACTGGGGAGAGAGATGGGCTGGGGAGAGAGGCTGGGGCTGGGGAGAGAGACTGGGGCTGGGAGAGAGGATGGGACTGGGGAGAGAGGCTGGGACTGGGGAGAGAGGCTGGGACTGGGGAGAGAGACTGGGACTGGGGAGAGAGGCTGGGGCTGGGGAGAGAGACTGGGGCTAGGAGAGAGGATGGGACTGGGGAGAGAGACTGGGGCTGGGAGAGAGGATGGGTCTGGGGATTGGGAGAGGCGCTGGGGCTGGGGAGAGAGGCTGGGACTGGGGAGAGAGACTGGGACTGGAGAGAGAGGCTGGGACTGGGGAGAGAGACTGGGACTGGGGAGAGAGACTGGGACTGGAGAGAGAGGCTGAGACTGGGGAGAGAGACTGGGACTGGGGAGAGAGACTGGGACTGGGGAGAGAGGCTGGGACTGGAGAGAGAGGCTGGGACTGGGGAGAGAGGCTGGGGCTGGGGAGAGAGACTGGGACTGGAGAGAGAGGCTGGGACTGGAGAGAGAGGCTGGGACTGGGGAGAGAGACTGGGACTGGGGAGAGAGGCTGGGGCTGGGGAGAAAGGCTGGGGCTGGGGAGAGAGGCTGGGGCTGGGGAGAGAGGCTGGGGCTGGGAGAGAGGATGGGGCTGGGGATTGGGAGAGGCGCTGGGACTGGGGAGAGAGGCTGGGACTGGGGAGAGAGGCTGGGACTGGGGAGAGACTGGGAGTGGGGAGAGAGACTGGGACTGGGGAGAGAGACTGGGACTGGGGAGAGAGGCTGGGGATTGGGAGAGAGGATGGGTCTGGGGATTGGGAGAGGCGCTGGGACTGGGGAGAGAGACTGAGACTGGGGAGAGAGACTGGGACTGGGGAGAGAGACTGGGGAGAGAGACTGGGCAGAGAGACTGGGACTGGGGAGAGAGACTGGGACTGGGGAGAGAGACTGGGACTGTGGAGAGAGACTGAGGAGAGAGACTGGGACTGGGGAGAGGGACTGGGGAGAGGTACTGGGGAGAGAGACTGGGGAGAGAGACTGGGGAGAGAGACTGAGGAGAGAGACTGGGACTGGGTGTTGCCAGGTGTCAGCACCAGCAGGAGGGTAAGTGAGAAGAAAAACGAAGGCAGTCAGATATCACTCACAACCCTCGGAAAACCTAATGTGATTTTATTCAAGAGCTTTTATGAAAATAACCAAGTGATTGAAAACATCCCGTGCCTTAATCCTTCCTGTTGGAGGCCAACATCAATATCCTTCAGGATTCACTGGCAGAGACAGAGAACACAAGGCCTCTTGTCTGAATGCACAACAAACATCCTCAATTCCTTTTTCACAAACATAGTAGGTGTGCTTGTGAATTTGTGTGTGTACGCATCTGCAATATCCGTTCATATTGTAATTGTGTGTGTGTGTGTGTGTGTCTGTCTGTTTACAGAACTGTTTGTGCATCTGTGGTTATGTGTGTGGGTTTCTGTGTGTGACTGCTAGTGTGCATCAGCGCTGAGTCGGACTCCACTACAGCAGTATCCCCAGCTGTGGCCCTCAGCCATGGGCTGACTGGCTGAATGAGCAGAATGAGGGGTCAGCGTGTTGCATCAGCCTCGGCTCCACACACACACACACACACACACACACACACACACACACACACACACACACACACACACACACACACACACACACACACACACACACACACACACACACACACACACACACACACACACACACACACACACACACACAGCAGATTTCAGCCATTTTGCTCTGATTGCTGTATCCAGTCCTGTGAGGAAGAGGGACACAAAAGCAGAAGAACAGCCGTTCAGCTTTCCTGGGGCTTTTCATAGATGTCAGTGTGAATCAAATAATATCAGCATGGACAACTGAAATACTCAGCCGATAATGCCATGTTCGCCTGGCCCAGATTGTTCAGGTGCGCGCACACACACACACACACACACACACACACACACACACACACACACACACACACACACACACACACACACACACACACACACACACACACACACACACACACACACACACACACACACATGCCATGCCAGGCCGTCCTGCCGAACTCTGACCTCCTGCATGCGTCGGTCGTTGCCTAACTGTAGCAGCTTTACACACCCTGGCCCCCACTCCCTGCTCCACACACCCTGGCCCCCACTCCCTGCTCCACACACCCTGGCCCCTACTGCCTGCTCCACACATCCTGGCCCCCACTCCCTGCTCCACACACCCTGGCTACCACTCCGTGCTCCACACACCCTGGCCCCCACTGCCTGCTCCACACATCCTGGCCCCCACTGCCTGCTCCACACATCCTGGCCCCCACTCCCTGCTCCACAGACCTTGCCCCCACTCCCTCCTCCACACACCCTGGCCCCTACTGCCTGCTCCACACACCCTGGCCCCCACTCCCTCCTCCACACACCCTGGCCCCCACTCTCTCCTCCACACTCCCTGGACCCCACTGCCCGCTCCACACACCCTGGCCCCCACTGCCTGCTCCACACACCCTGGCCCCTACTGCCTGCTCCACACACCCTGGCCCCCACTCCCTCCTCCACACACCCTGGCCCCCACTCCCTCCTCCACACACCCTGGCCCCCACTGCCTACTCCACACACCCTGGCCCCCACTCCCTCCTCCACACACCCTGGCCCCCACTGCCTACTCCACACACCCTGGCCCCCACTGCCTACTCCACACACCCTGGCCCCCACTGCCTACTCCACACATCCTGGCCCCCACTGCCTACTCCACACACCCTGGCCCCCACTGCCTACTCCACTGGCCCCCACTGCTTAAACCATCGATCAGCCCTCCACAAGAGAAACGCAGGCCAAGAAAAAGCAGCTCTATCTCTCTCTCTCTCGCTCCTGTTAAAAAAAAAACATGGCATAGAAAGCTTAATCCCCTCCCTGTCCTCCCCTCCTCTCTTCCTGGGTTGTCAGTGATGCGGATCTGGCTGCTGATGGGCCAGAGATCCCTGCCCTTGAGCAGAGGTGGGGGTGGGGATAGGGGGAGCGGTGCACCCGTCTGATTAAAATTAGAAGGTGGCAGAAGTATTAAAATGACATTAAAGGAAGGAGCGGAGCGGGCCGGGCGGCCAGGTAGGCTGGCACGTCTCAGCCCAGATGACTCCCAATCCTCCACCAATTATCAGAGTTGTCATCTATGCAGAGCAGGTACACTCCCCCTGCTCATCCAATCAGGACCAGCTCTAGTCATTACACTGTGTGCCCCCGGGGAGGGGAGAGGACAAGGGATCAGGCCCCTCAACCACTGGGACTGCCATTGGTACTGCAAATCACATACACACATGACAACCCAACACACACCCCACATGCCACCCACAAACCCTCTATTCAGTCAAACTGCAGCACAGCAACAGGCCTGTATTTTCATGGCTGGGCATTATGTACTTGGATAGATCTTCGGAAAATGTGTGCCGATGTATAGGCATAGCAGGCTGTCGTCTGGAATGCATAGTAGAGGTTGGTTTATCAGGTGCAGACTGCACGTTAGCCAGAAGGGCTGTGTCTGATGAGTTAATGTGTCTAGTTTGATGGACTGGGAGGGCAGTGAACTTAAAGACCAACTTGGCAACATGGTGATCCCAGGCTCAGCTGGAGCCTCATGGCTAGTGTCATGTCAATATCAAACCTCCCCATCATCATCATCATCATCACATCAGCTCCTCTCCCTGTTAGTCCCGTTCCTACGCTACTCCCTCTGCACTGCAGAATAGGAAGTCTGAAACATTGAGTTATTTCAACATGATATCTGGGGCATCCATTTTATTGCAGGCCTGGAATTAAGACTTCATCCATTGGTGAAGGGGTGTCTGTGAGTGCTGATAATTGCAGCGGTATTGCCTCGTGCAGGAGAGCCATGCTTTCACACAATGGCACAGAAAGTCATTTCATTTTTCTGCCCATTACTTTTTTTCCTGAATCAAATTGATGTGGAGCCCATGCTTGGGGGGGGGGGGGGGCATGCACTGTAGGGTAGGGTGGTGGGTACAGATGAGTGGGGTTGATGGGGCCAGGGGAATTACGAGAGAGAGAGAGAGAGAGAGAGAGAGAGAGAGAGAGAGAGAGAGAGAGAGAGAGAGAGAGAGAGAGAGAGAGAGAGAGAGGAGAGAGAGAGAGAGAGGAGGAGAGAGAGAGAGAGGAGAGAGAGAGAGAGAGAGAGAGAGAGATGCAACACAAAGCAGCCAGCCCAGAGAACAAGCCATCGCTGCCCTCAATTCTCTCTGTTTATTTGCCACCACCAGCCCCATCACCGAGTGATGGGGCTGTGAAAGAGTGCGCTGCTGGAGACGGGAGAGTGATGTACGGGAGAGTGATGTATGTCAGGGCTGTATGCCCCCACCCCTGTGCCCCGCCCTCTCCTTCCTCCCCTCTCCCCCACTGACAGTAATTTGACAGGCCCAGAGTTGACAGACTTGAAGGCGGTGGGGTAAGCGATTGTCAGGCTGGCAGAGTCAGGCAGCTGCTGACTGGCTGGGGAGCCGGGGTGTGATCGGAGAGCCATGATTGGCCAGGGGGATTGATGGGGAGACGAGGGGATGCTGTCGGCGTGGCGACACAACGTGGTAGATAGACAGACGGGGCTTTTAAAAGCCCAGGGGGCTCAGGCTGGGGGTTGAGCCGCCCCTCTGCTGGGTCTATGGCAGTGGGAGGGCTCTGACAGGGCTAGCAGGCATGCACCTCTCTGAATAATGCTCTGCAGCCACACAGACAGGCAGACAGGCAGGCAGACAGGCAGACAGGCAGACCAGAGCTAACTGCCAGACAGAATAGCTTACATCCCACCTCAGCGTCCATACCAATACAGCTCCCATCACTGACCATGCTACTGAGAAATGTGTTGGTTGGACCACTGTTTTTCCCCTCGTAGTAGACAGAGGAAGGCAGGCTAAATACACTGTAGCCAGCCAGCCATAAAGTCAGACAACTTCACAATGAAACTGACAGAATGAAAAAGTGATTTCTCTCCACAGTCTGAGCATGTCTACGCTAAACTCTGCAAAATAAATCAATCAATATAAACGAATGGAATACATTTCCATGAAAGTAAGGAGAGGATCAATAAAGTAGCGTGTCCCCTGTAGTTGAAAGGCAGAGGCAAGGCGAGGCAGGGCAAGGCGAGGCAGGGCAGGGCAAGGCGAGGCAGGGCAAGGCAGAGGCAGGGCGAGGCAGGGCAAGGCAGAGGCAGGGCGAGGCAGGGCAAGGCGAGGCAGGGCAAGGCGAGGCAGGGCAAGGCAGAGGCAGGGCAAGGCCAGGCAGGGCAAGGCGAGGC
>NC_074668.1:69567162-69627162 GCF_029448725.1 Salvelinus fontinalis | reverse complement strand
TGCTCTCACAGGTTTCTGTTTCTATCTTCTTCTTGTGAATGTCAGAGCTGGTATCTGTGGTGGGCTGGTGGGCTTCATTTCCATATAATTGAATCCTAGCCCCTTCCCCGTCTTCGGCTGGATTTGGTTAAGCTGAAAGCCCTCCTTGACTGCTGTTACCTTGGTGCAGATTTGGTTACAGCTGTTACCACGGCAGCAGCGGAGCCCGGGCCTCGTCTCCGCGGATACCTCCCCTAATTACTGTGTTTATTGGAAATTAAAGATATACCAGCTAATGAAACGCGACAAACATTACCTCCGATGCAATGTCATTAATTCTAGCCCGTCTCCTGTCTCTCCCCGTGTGAAGAGGCCCGAGACGGGGAAGAGAGGGAGTCAAGGCATTAGCATAAAAATGAATTTTAGTCAGCTGGAAAGCACTTGAATGAAGAAGAAAATAATGAAAAAGGTGTGTTTTCATTTCCCTCTATATTTTCAGGATCATGGTAAATAAATAGATCATGGCAGGCAGGGGTGGGTGTGGTGGGGGAGAGAGGGGGTAGGACACAGACATCATTAAGAGCATCTCTTTGTATGTGCTGTAGAGTATGTATGGCCCTGATTAGTATGGCAGTGTCAGGCAAGGTGACAGGGGGACAGTGAGGAAGAGCAGGGGAGGGGGGGCAGAGGGGTCATGATGGGGCTGTAGATGCTGTCATGTGCAGCCCATGTGGTCTGGGTTGGACCCCCTGTCTGTGACCCTGCTGTCTGGCCCCCCCGCCTCATCGACCCCCTGCCCAGGACAGGAAGGGCACAGGCTAGAGCTGGCATGTCACGCTACACCCTCAGGGCTTTCTGCACGGCCGCAGGGCTCCTGTTGTCATCGGCCACAATCTGGGGTTCTGATAAGGCCTGCCTTGTCCACCTCACCTCTGTGTAAAACCAACCAGCCTGCCAACCCAGGTTCTCTGGCTTGTGTTGTCCTTCTTTTATGCCCAGACTTACTTCCTTTATGAGGGTCTTTTAATGTGGTATTCGTGCTGCTGGCCGAGCAGAAGCTCAGAATGCCCTGCCCATCGACCCGCTGGGTCTCATCAGGAGAGGAGAGAGCACTGCATCTCCTCTGATTAAGGGTCATTACCTACCCTGCTATCTGCTAGACCAGGGGTTCATGCAATGCCGTCTGGGGTACGCCAAATAAAAACATGGCAATTTCTTTTCTTTTTTTTCTTCACATTTTCAAACAGTCAATTTATATTTTCCAACGGGCTATACATTTTTGTGAGTTTTTTTTCTCGCCCAAGTAGCCTCGTTTCACTGCCAAAAATAAAATTAAACCATCTAGTGTTCAGCGGAATAACAACACAATGTCAAATACAGGTAGCCTAGTCATATAATTAACATCCAATCACATTAACCGTTACTCTCTTGCGAGAATTCCACTAACGGTCTGTATGTAGCCAAACGTAGCTGCTGCTTATGTTGGTATCTGTACTGATGGCGCAAAAACCATGACAGGGAGACATAGCGAAGTGATACGCGTGTAAGCAGTTTCTCCCGACACCACTTGGGTGCACTGCAGCATCCACCGAGAGGCTCTTGCTGCCAAGGGAATGACTGACAGCTTGAAAAACGTTTTGGACCCAACAGGGAAAATGGTTAACTTTGTTAAAGCAAAGTCCCTGAACTCTCGTGCATTTTCTGCACTATGCAATGATATGGGCAGCAACCATGTAACACTTTTACGACATACAAAAAGGACAAAGTATTGACATGTTTTTTTGAATTGAGAGACGAGCTTAAAGTTTTCTTTACTGACCATAATTTTCACTTGTCTGACCCCTTGCTTGATGATGAGTTTCTCACACAACTGGCCTATCTGGGTGATGTTTTTTCTCGCCTGAATGATCTGAATCTAGGATTACAGGGACTCTCCGCAAATATATTCAATGTGCGTGACAAAATTGAGGCCATGATTAAGAAGTTGGAGCTCTTCTCTGTCTGCATTAACAAGGACAACACACAGGTCTTTCCATCAGTATATGATTTTTTGTGTGCAAAAGAACTCAAACTTACGGACAATATCAAATGTGATATAGTGAAGATCCTGAGTGAGTTGGGTGCACAGTACTTTCCCAAAATGGATGACACAAACAACTGCATTCGTTATCCTTTTCATGCTCTGCCTCCAGTCCACTTACAGATATCTAAACAAGAGAGCCTCATCGAAATTGCAACAAGCAGTTCTGTGAAAATTTAATCTAATTAGAAGCCACTGCCACATTTCTGGATAGGGCTGCGCTCAGAGTATCCTGCCTTGGAAAATCACGCTGTTAAGACACTGATGCCCTTTGCAACCACGTACCTATGTGAGAGTGGATTCTCGGCCCTCACTAGCATGAAAACTAAATACAGGCACAGACTGTGTGTGGGAAATGATTTAAGACTGAGACTCTCTCCAATACAACTCACCTTGCAGAGTTATGTGCATCATTTCAAGCACACCTTATGAACAAATAAGGTTTTATATGTAAGACGGTTAAATAAAGAGCAAAATTATTGATTATTATTATATTATTATTTGTGCTCTGGTCCTATAAGAGCTCTTTGTCACTCCCCACGATCCGGGTTGTGACAAAAACTCACACTCATTCTTATGTTTAATAAATGTATCGTATAGTGTGAGTGTGTGGCAGGCTTACAATGATGGCAAAAACTATATTTGAGAGTGCGCTGACCCTGGTAATAGAAGGGGTACGCAGCTGAAGGTTGAATGTTTGAAGGGGTACGGGACTATAAAAAGTTTGGGAACCACTGATCTAGGCCAATGGGCAGGAGAATAGAAATGAACGACAGAATAACTAACTGTGTCTGTCCGTCCTCTTTCTCTCTCCTCCGCTTTCGCTCTCCTGTCTCCTTCCAAATGAGCAGGCTTTTAGTTTCCACCGCTGTCCATTTGCCGTAATGATCTTTCTGATAGGAGTGGGTCGGAGATGACAAGCTGCTCTCCTCCTTGACTCATCCATTTACACCAGACTGGGAAAACACCAGGAGGCTGGGGGCTTTAAAGGACAGCATTAACAAGCCCCTCCACTTAGCCCTCTCCCCCTCGTCCTCCTCCTCATCCCTCCTCCTCTTCTTTCCTTTACCTCAGGGTTCCTCATCCTCCTCACCTTTCAGTCACACATTGTAATGGGGGCCGTGCTCCAGAGATGTACATATATACATAGACGTTAGGTTGGTAGATGTTGAACAGAGGAGACGTGAGAGAAGAAAGAGCACCGATGTGAGCTGTTGTTCGGTGTTTGCGCCTCCCCCATCCCCAGAGAGAGGGGCACAGAGCAGAGAGCATCGCTCGGAGTGGACACAGGAACTCTGGGGACTCCCACTCTGCTCTGCTGCTCCACACCGCTTCCATGGAGAGTTGTGTTGTGAAGACAAAGAAGAAGAACTACTTTATCAGAGCCGGCCCACTGAGAATTCGCTTTTTACGGCTTCATTTTTTTTATACACCTCTTTTTCTATTTTGAATGTGTGTTGATTGTAGTGCAAAGAGAACAGATCACATGACATGAGAGGAGAAAGGGGGATCTTTCTGTTCTGCAAAGACTTGTTTTTTCCTCACCAGAGTTCAAAGATAGCTATGCGTCAGAGTTGGGCTCTTTCTATGGTATTTCATCTTTATTTTCTATGTCTAATTCTACTCCCTGTAGAATGAGCTCTACAGCCACACAGTGTGTTAAGATGCCCAGCAGAACTGCCTTGTCTTAGTCCCAGGATGCATCTGAAATGGTGCCCTATTCCCTAAATAGTGCAATGGGCCCTGGTCGAAAGTAGTGCACTATATAGGGAATATGGCTATAATTCAGATGTAGGCCTAATCTGCGGCTGGTCTCCTTCCTCACTATGGTGTCCGTGGGGCCAGCCTCCTCCTGTCATCTCTCTGTTTTGTCCAACACATTGTATTTTGTCATGCACAAATGTCCTTTAAACACCTTGGAGCAGCACTGCAATATGATTAAGGTAGAGCAGAGGAAGAAGATCGCAGCTCTTGAGTGGGCGCCTGGCCTTTGCACTGTCTACAGCTGCAGTGATGAAAGCAAACACATTATCAGCATCCCTGATATTAAAACACACCGTTTGCATCATCCCCTAGCGTCAATGCTGGAGCCAACAGCAGGAAAAAATACAAATAATAAGAGTGAAATCCAATTTGTTAAAGAAATAATTGGATTTACAAACATCTGAGAGAGATATGATTTATTTAATGAAGTCCTGTGATATTGGATCATTTGTAAAAGATTAACGAACTGAAGTTTGGTAGTAAATCTCATGACAGAGTTATTTAGAAAGTGGCCAAACAAATACATTATTAGGGGAGGCAAGGAGCCCCGTGGCATGGGGGCTGGACGTTTTGACACATCTCTGCATGATAAAATCATCAGCTGATTGATGGTTTGGGAGCAGGGCCTGGTTAGAAAGAGAGCATTGGGATGCTGAGGGGCCTGTGGCCAGTCAGGCCTGTTGAAATCACAGCAACATGTTCCCCGTCAGTCAGACGCATGAACGAAAGCTCTCTATAAGCAGGTCAGGCCGCGGTGTCAGGACAGCTCTGAGGTGCGGATGGGGATGAGGAGAGACAGGAGAGAGAGAGAGAGATAGAGAGGGAGGGGGGCGAGAGAGAGAGAAATATATAGAGATGAGAGAGAGAGACAAAGAGAGAGGGGTGTGCAGAAACTCATCTACTGCTCCCAGCCATTCATCTCCCTCCCTCCCTCCACCCAGCATCCCTGGTTTCCATGCTTATAACCTAACAAACTAATGAAAGTTGTCTCCAGTGACTGCTGTCTCCTTCCAGACAATAATTACAGCCATTGTGCCTTTGGATGGCCTGTGTGTGTGTATGATGGCAGATCACAGTGAGTGTGGAGACTGGGGGCCGTATGGGGCCTGGCTCTCCATGCTTAAGGGATTAATCGGCTGTGTTGTAGGGAACATGCTCACCCCCTGTTGTGATTCTGGTGTTAGTGGCCTGAGGGATTGATTTTCACTCACTCTTCAATGGTATTCTGTCACTAGCAGATCTGCGGTATGCATTACCCCCCTGTGTGCCATTTGATTTGGAGAGCTGAGGCCTGACAGTGTGCTGGGTGTCGTTGAGTTGTGGATGATGTGAAAGGTTGGGAGAGGCTCGGTGATGAGCGCTGAGAGTTGTGAGTGACCTCTGGAATGACAGGAGTGGGCCCTTCGCTGCTCCTCTCCTCAGGGTGACGGACATGGCATTCCCTCTGTCTCTTCTCCTTCCTCACTCCCTTCCTGCCTTCCTCTCAGGCTGTTTATTGGTGGTATGACCTATTTTTATCAGCGCTTCCCTATCCCGCCTCCGGGGCAACAGGGGCTGTGATGTGTCCATGATGTGGCTGTGATGTGAGGGACGTGGTGGTTAAGATCTACTGTTCTCTGTCCTCTAGGTCTCTCTGCTAGAGGTCACCTCCCCGCTGTTCTATACAGCCTCTCTCTCCCTCCTCCATAGTGCTCCCACGTGTCCAAGATGGAGATATAGCCTTCTCTTTGAAAGCGGGATCCTACTATATCCCTGTGCTCCCCACATCTCCCTATATCATCCCTCTCTACCTGGCCACACAGAGCGTATGAGATTGTGTGCATCCCAGAGCCCAGGCAGGGAGTCAGCGACAGGCAGAACGATGAGTCTCACTTTGTTAACACCGCATCACGCCGCAACCCCGTCCTGTCCGTGGCAGACTTTGGGAGGGTGATTTCTCAGCCTCCAGGTGTTTACCTGCAGGATACACATCCCTCCTGAGAAACACATCAGTGTCACCCATACCACTGGGCAGGAGCATCGCTCAGCGCCGAGATGAACCGTGCGGAGGGGAGAAGAGAGGAGAGGACGGTGGGGCTGGTGGTGGCAAATAAACAGAGAGAATTGAGGGCAGCGATGGCTTGTTCTCTGGGCTGGCTGCTTTGTGTTGCATCTCTCTCTCTCTCTCTCTCTCTCTCTCTCTCTCTCTCTCTCTCTCTCTCTCTCTCTCTCTCTCTCTCTCTCTCTCTCTCTCTCTCTCTCTCTCTCTCTCTCTCTCTCTCTCTCTCTCTCTCTCTCTCTCTCTCTCTCTCTCTCTCTCTCTCTCTCTCGCTCTGCTGGAGCCCAGGCTCATTATGTATGAAGGCATTGGCATCTCTGAGAGCAGACAGGCATCTGCATCCTGTGTTATGCTGTGCTGTGCTGTGCTGTGAGAGATCCCACCAGAGACTGCACTGAGAGAGCCATCAGATCCTCTGCAGCTAGGCCACTTTGAACACAAACTACCAAACCCCTCTCCCTCCCCCTTCTCCCATCTAAAGTCAGAGACAAAGAAAGAGGGGGGAAGGAAATGTAATGAGAATCCTGTGTGGCGCTGGCTGCTGCAGCTGCTGCAAGGAGTAGATATGAATGTTTTTGTTCACTTATTTTGTCCTGATGTGGGGCTGGATGCTGCGAAGCTAAGTTGCAAATGGAAGGCAATAATTGATGGGTATCTGCTTGTATCTGATGAACGCTGTAGGTGTTACAAATGTGTCCCATTCCAGTGATCCATCCACGTTGTGTCACCGCAGTGATTTGTGGGAAAGGTCGTGCGAGAAATGACTTTGGCTGATGCGAGGCCTGTCTGTGTGCGTGGGCTGATGGGGCGATGGGCTGGGGGGCTGGGCTGCTGCTGCTGCTGGTGCAGGTGGCACTTCTGGAGGAGAGGGCTGATATATCATTTACCAAGGTCGTCCTCAATTAGGCTATTTGTTGAGCATAGCTGCACGAGGTTGGTTTAATCAACCGAGGAATGGAGACAACAACGACAAAAGAGGAAGTAAATTAGGCATGGCCGGGCCACACTCGCAGGCAGGCAGGCACACAGCAGCATACTGGAGAAATGGTCCGTTTAGCTGGCCAGCCAACTCCCCTCCCCGAGACCCCCTCTTTTACTCTCAGTCTCCCTCTCTCCCTTTCTCCACATCTCTCTCTTTTCATTTCTTCCGTGACTTTCCAGAGCAGTTCAAATGACCTCATTGCATCACAACAGGGTAGACTTAGACAGGTCAATTATCCCAGATGGGGCACAATTAGTATATAAATGGATAAAGAATTCTGGGGAAAGTAAAGGCCTTGCCCATAACCATAATGGCACGGCTTACATTAAGCTAAAGCGGTCGCTGCCGTGACAAAAAAACATTTGTTTACGCTGATTAACCAGAGACCTTGAGGGGTGCTGAAACACCTGCAGATGAGTCCACGGGTCCAGCCCTCCAGGAAAGGACTCAATGCTGTGTTAGTAGTGGAGAAATCAGCAACCATTCAGGTTAATGAGCTTTCTGCAGGCCAAGGTTGGCTAATGTGTAATTTGGAGGTTCAGGCTCCATCCAGCTCTGTACCAAACGCGGGCGTTGACACAACACTCACCCACTCAGGGGTTGCCGACGGCAGGCATGTGGGCTTTCTCTCAGGCTGCTTTCATTTGTCAAAGTTGTTTGTGGCTGTAAATATTTGAATGAACAAATGGAACCTGATTGTGTTTAAAAAGCCCTTTAGTGTTTTGTTGCGTTCAGGGACACAGGGCTATGGGTTTACTCCTGCCATGATTACTGAGGGAATGTCTCCAAATGATCCCACATGTTGTATACTCCTTCATCTCCTACAGGTTACAAACTAGGTTGGAGAGGAAGTGGGTGGCTCAGAGGAGACGTCAGCAGATACATTTTATCGTACAGATCATTTGTTGATAATGTGACAGCCTTGCCACAAAGATAAGAAGTAGTACATTGATCTCATCAGAGCTTTCCCCTGCTCTTACCTGCATCTTTCTTTTTCTTCTTCCCTCTCTCCCTCTCTCCCTCGCGCCCTCGCTTTCTGTGAGACCGCTTAAGCTGTGACATTTCCGTTTCCCTGGAGACAGAGCGTGCCAGGCGGTTGCCATAGAAACTCCCTGCTCTTTAAGGCGAGCACAGCAACACAGGGAGGGAGGGGGGCTCCAGAGAAAAACCACACCTGCTGGCTTCCTGCTAATTGGCTAGTTCTCTTTCTCTCTACCTCCCCTTTTTCTGTTTCTTTTGACTTTCTTCTTCACCTCTCTTTCCATTCTAGCGATCAGTCTCTTTATTGTAACAAGGGTCCGTCTCCGGCTGTGTTCTTCCATTTACTCGGCCCGTCTCTTGATAATCCAGTGACCTATCTGGAATCCTTTGTCCTTCAGCCTTAGCTATCTGATCCGTCTAAATATATTTTATTTTCAAAACATCCATTCTACTGGGTTGATCCATGCTCGACAGGTTGGATGAATGTGAATCCCTCACAGGGAGTTCTGACTAGATCTCCTACTGGCTACTGATCCACTCTCATCTCCACCACTACAGCCATGGTGGATTACAAACCATGATCTCCTCTCTCAATATCCTCCCTGGGATCACACAGATAGATCCCCCTCGTATTCACTGTATGTACTCTCTAAAGTCAACACATGGATTTCTCATTTTGCCTCATAAAACCTCCATCACAGAAATACATATATTACAGCGTCTGTCTATGGCCTCCATCTTCTATTCAGCACTGGTGCTTAATGGTACCTGTCAGGTGACCAGTCTGCCTGAGCTCTCGGCTGTCACCCCAATGCCTGGTGACATTTGAGCGATATGAAAATGACTTGGCGTGTGTGAAGCCAGGACCTGATTTTCCTATTCAATTAACTCTCTCTGAACAAACCCTCCTGTGTGTTGGCTGCTGATAAAGTCACCATCTATTGACTTGTGAGGAGCACAAATTGCAATTATGGAATCTCTTCGCCTCTTCAAACCGATGTTGAGTAGTCTGTGTGTTTGCCTGGCAGAACATAGGCAAATAGAATGCGGTATCAGGCAAATACAACTGTGAGAGATAAAAAATACTGTACAACTGAGAAACAGAATACTAAATAAACATGACTGATATGGACAAGCGATCATTCCTACATGACCACTTGGTTGAAAAGGTCTTTGTTGCCAGGGGCTAGAGCACATTTCCAATATTTACCAACCCTGTGAGTGACAGACAGACAGAGGGAATAAAAAGAAAAGAGGGCTGCTGGACAGACAAAGAGCCTCAGTCGTGACCTTCCCAGTGGCTGGTGAGGGCCCGGCCCGTTCTTTTGTATTCACCAACCGGCCGGGCGGACAGAGCAGCACCTCACCTCAACACCTGGAACGCTGTGATTACACTATCGATCCGTTGACTGGGGACCGGCCAGGGCTTCATCTGTCCAGCCTATCCACCTCTCCACTCCAATTATCAGAGGTATCAGCAGCATAGAGTGGCAGCTTGTCCAACACTGTCATCTGTCAGGGACTGAGCTGTTGACCAGAACGTCATTGCACCACACGCTCCGCCATAAGTCACCTTGATCAGAAGGAGCCGTCAACAAAGACGGACGGAGGGACTCTGAAAGGAAAGACGGACGGAGGGACTCTGAAAGGAAAGTCGGACGGAGGGACTCTGAAAGGAAAGACGGACGGAGGGACTCTGAAAGGAAAGACGGACGGAGGGACTCTGAAAGGAAAGACGGACGGAGGGACTCTGAAAGGAAAGACGGACGGAGGGACTCTGAAAGGAAAGACGGACGGAGGGACTCTGAAAGGAAAGACGGACGGAGGGACTATGAAAGGAAAGACGGACGGAGGGACTCTGAAAGGAAAGACGGACGGAGGGACTCTGAAAGGAAAGACGGACGGAGGGACTCTGAAAGGAAAGACGGACGGAGGGACTCTGAAAGGAAAGACGGACGGAGGGACTCTGAAAGGAAAGACGGACAGAGGGACTCTGAAAGGAAAGGGGATGTGCCCCATGCAGCAGCCTGGCTGGCTAGTTGGATCACTGGGGCTCTGCTGAACCTATAACCCCCAGGGTTTACAAATCCCCATTACACCTGCTCCCCTGTCCAACATGTCTTCCTGAAATGCTATCCTATTCCCTATACAGTAATGTACTACTTTGACCAGGCACTATATAGGGGATATGGTCCCATATAAAAACACAGCCCAATAGTATCATAGTAGTGGACCTCAACTCAACACCATGCATGTGGCGTGGTGTAATTCTATCCACTATGAAGTGAGTGGGCAAGCTAGCAGAGCAGACGGTAAACCCCGGGGCAGGGTTCTGGAGCGGACACTGGCGCGTCTGATCTGGTCTGTCCAGCGGGGGGACAGGATAATGATCTCAGGTCCAGTCTGAGTTGGGCAAGCAGCATGGCCAGCATGCCCACACCCACTCACTGCGCAACACATGCTAAAAACAGCTCCACAGTCATATGTTGGACTCTCTCTCTATCTCTCTCTCTCTTGTGCGTGCTCTCTTCGTTTCTCTCCGTGTCTGTCTCTCTTTCTCTCTCTCGCTCTCTCTGTCTGTCTCTCTGTATCTATTTCTATGCACCACCCTTCTTCTTCTCTCGTTCCACCCCCCCCCCCCCCCCCAGGCCCCTGTACAGCCACGTTGCCCTGGGTGACTGTGTCTGCCTGCCTCAGCGCTGGAGGGGAGGAGTGTTGTCGTGAGTTAGTATGTTGGTATGTGGAGATGAAGGCCTGGATGGGCTGAGAGGGGGACAGCTTTTGTAGAACACATTCGTCTCTTGACTCACTCTTTCAACAGTAGATTGTGTGTCTTCCTATCTGACTCCTACTCTAATGTATTGTGTTATATTGGACTTTGGAATTCTCATATTTCTATTGTGTATGCGGGGATTTAGAGCACGATACTTGTCCAAACCTACAGTGTCAGCTGGCCTCGTCAGCGCTACTCCTTCAGACCAGAGCCCTTTATCCACAGCTTTGCTGTCCTCTGAGTTGTGTTGTGGCCTATTGTATCTGGGCAGTATTCCTGTGTCCTCTCTGTGGTCCATGGCCACTGTAACTCAGCGACGGTGGAATGACAGCTCGGCCATGCTGCTACACAAGAAGAAGATGCCACCATGGTGCTCCTTTACCCTGGCTAACACCTTCACCATGACACCACCGACACAAAACAAACACCGGCAGAGCCGCGGCGTCACCGGCGTGCCGTGCAGCATCCGTCCATCCACACAACAACACATCCACACAACAACACAACAACACAACAACACAACAACACAACAACTCAACACAGCGGTTAGCTTCGCCAACCGACAGAGAAGACTTTCACTGTGCGTTAGTGTCAACACAATTACTTTCCTCCGCAGCGCAACATTAATCTCCCCCATTATTCCTGTACATCATCAGATTTGCATGTACTTTCACACCACAATTTAGTTTGCTGTGTATTTTTAGACCCCGGCACGCCTAATTAGGGGGAGCTGGTGTAGAACACAAGCATAAACAGCAACATTAACAGCTAACGTTAATGAGAGGAGATATTGTGGATAAAGCTCAGCCATTTCTGCATCCCATAGTCCACCATTATCATTCCATTATCGTCTTCAGCGGATGGCTGACCTCTGTCTCTCCGTGTCGAGGTGTTGATGGGTTCCTCTCATGTCGGTGTCTGCTGTTGCCACAGAGATAGTGGGGGCAAGGACACGCTCCTGACAGGCCAATCTGACAAACTGCACACATGCAATGAGCCATGGGAATCGTTTGAGCAGGCATCAGAGTCGTCCCCCTGCTTACCTATTCCTCATATCAGACGGTTACAGGCTACAGGCCTCTCTCCCGTCCCCCGTCTCATTGGGAGAAAGACACAACAGAGAGACTTAAAAGCAATCACCACATGTCAGCAACGCTCCATAAATCCTCTCCCTGTGTCACGCCAAAGATTTCCCCAATCATGGGCTGATTTACTCATCTGATTTTTATTTTGGCCATGATAACACTCATCAGTTACCGTAATGCACTTGGTACGCTCCAGAGACACTCACACAGGATTGTTGGATGTTGGGGGGGGGGGGGGGTGCATAAAATGGTCTGTCACAGTGGAGGCCGAGAATTGGACAGTACAGAAGAGAGCGCCTAGTGGCGGTGGGTCTGCTCCGTGTGAGATGTGTCACCCGCTCAGTGGCCCGTGTCCCCATCCAGAGTGGAGGAAAGGGAGGAGAGGGGTGAGAAGTTTGGGTGTCACCTGACTAACAGCAGCTGCGGCAGAGGTTGTGTGGGCCGTCACGCTTGTCTCTTCTGTCTGTTCTCTGGACACATCCTGGTCCTGGACTGGAAGCCCCTGTTTAATCAGGCCTCTCTGTATGCAGAGCAATCCAACAACCTGCTCCTGGCCTGCCGGCTCCATGGCACTCCACCATTACCTCCTCACCGTCCCCCACCACCTGCCGCAAGCCTCTGACCTCCCTGGAACCACAGAGGATGAAGGCAGAGGGGTGTGCTGAGAGAGTCAGTGCAGCTGTTGAATGGCATAGATAGGGGTTGGGAGAAATTGTCAGTGAACGTGTCTTGTGGACAGCCAAGAAGTCCCATTTGGTTCCACGAATCAATGGTGAACATCCCGTCATAATCTCAGTTCTTATAGGTCCTACGGGCTGCATTTCAGTGACCACTATGGACAGTTGGGAGTGTTCCTGTATCTAGAAGAGAAAGTGAAGTCGAGAAGCGCAGTGACTCACTGTACGGTACTGTGTGTCAGTGACCATCTCATACTCATCCTTCAGTTCGCCTGTTCATCCGCTTTGTCCCGTAGATCCCTCACCAACTCTCTGTAGCTGCTGAACAGGCTCTGGGTTTGAGCAGTAACAAGGGGTGGCAGTGGGGATAGCTGCCTGCCTGCCTGCCTGCCTGCCTGCCTGCCTGCCTGCCTGTTGTTGGCTTGAATAGAACAGCTGCTTGTTCCACAACCCCATTGTATTCAGAGGGTACAGTATGTTCTTTCAAGCCCACAACATTGAGTTTTGTAATAATATTGTATCTGACATCTAGGCTAAACTCGCTTGCACATTACTCATCACACTCAGCACACAGTATTTACAGATGAATACACACGCCTGCATACACAGACTTTCACACATACACTGAACTGAATGTGCACACAAACGTGCACACACAAAACACTCACACAGACTGTATGCGCGTACAGACACATTCTCACACATAGGCTGATGTAAGACCGTGCAACAAATCCCATAACCCCACGCTGCTTTTCACACTCTTGCCATATGCCGTGCAATTTCACTCTAATATTACAACAAAAACACCATTCACTGGCTATTCACTACAATTCCTTGTTTGCCTATCAACATTTCACACTTTAAAAGAAATAGTGTATTGATCTCCTCAAAAATCCTTTCCCTTTTCAACTGGTGCGTTGCAGTCTTCCTCCCCCCGATTCCCAGTAGGAGAGAGAGAGAGAGAGAGAGAGAGAGAGAGAGAGAGAGAGAGAGAGAGAGAGAGAGAGAGAGAGAGAGAGAGAGAGAGAGAGAGAGAGAGAGAGAGAGAGAGAGAGAGAGAGAGAGAGAGAGAGAGAGAGAGAGAGAGAGAGAGAGAGAGAGAGAGACAGAGAGAGACAGAGAGAGACAGAGAGACAGAGAGACAGAGAGACAGAGAGACAGAGAGACAGAGAGACAGAGAGACAGAGAGACAGAGACAGAGAGAGAAAGCCCAGCCTTGATGTCATCCATCCCCTGCAGCTGATTAGTGATATTTTACAGGAGCCTCACAGGTCACTGTTTAAACTGTTATTTTACCTGCCTCTATCCTGCACAGTGGAGAGAACAGCAGAGAATCACAGACTGAAATGAGACAGGAAAGAGGGAGAGATATTTTTACCAGTGTTACCTATGTGTTATTGACGTGTGAGCCCCTGTTTCCCGTTGTTTACTCAAGACAGTGTGAGTGTGTCGTGTGTGTTCCGATATTAATCTCGGTTATGGGTCCCAGGTATCTGTGTGTGTGTGTGTGTGTTTGTGTGTGTGTGTGCGTGAGTGTGTGCAGCTCTCTGTCTCCTCTCACCAGTCACCACATCTCATTGTCACTGTGGAACTCTGATTGATCACAAGATCTGATTCTGTCAAACTCTACACCGTTACCAACATCCCCGATGCAGGAGAGAGGGAGGGAGAGGAGGGAGGGTGAGGAGCGAGGGAAAGGGAGAAGGAGGGAGGCAGAGAGAGAGAGAGATGGAAGGTGCAGGGAGAAAGGGAGAGAGGGAGAGTGGGAGGGTGGGAGGGGGTTGAGGAGAGAAAAGGGGGAGGGAGGGGGCGGGAGAGGTGAGGATAGAACAGAAAGAAAGAATGGAAATCTGCTCATTGCTCATTTCTGAAAATGTGTTGTTTTACATGTTATTCTAATTTGAAGAATGCGAACACTGTTTGTCAGCCAGTTGAATATGCCACACACTACTCTATGAAAGGAGAGACGTACAGCTACTGTAGTCTAGCCAGGTCCCTTATGAACAAGCATACTTGCTGCCTGGTCCTTCTCCCTTGGCTCTTAGGTTCCTAACACTTCCCCCCTCTCTCTTACAGTTTTTTTCAATTGTTTAAGCACAATTTTGAAAACAGGGCCCGGTTTGTCAAAACACTACACACAATTAGCACAACCCTACACCAAAGTAGCACAACACTTCAGATAATTTGCAAAAATGGAACACTTTTGTCAAAACTATACACGACTTCACAAAAATAATATTTTGTTACCATACGAAACACACACATTTCATATGACTTTTATCTTTTTGAACCAGTTACACACTGCCGTTGCTTACCTAAAACACTTTTAGCAAGTCTAATTGTCAGTGATTAGAGTAGTGTAAATGAAGTACACAGAAAAAGTGCAACTATACAAACACTACACAAGACCAACGCTGCAGACTGAGGAAAATATCATTTATTTCTCTCCATATAACCAAATCAGTCAACATGTCAACATGGAGAATCACAACAAAACATGTCCCAGTTTTCATGCTACTACAGTAGTGTGCATACCACTGTTAGCTCAGCAAACAGACAAACTTAAAATACTGTATCCAGTACAGGTTACAATTACAGTAAATAACAACAACAACAAACATAAAAAATTATCAGAAAAACTGACAAAATTGTACAGAAAATACTACAGTAAACATACTATACATTATCTCTTCGCCTAGCTGGATCTGGCCAGAGAATTTCATCAACATCACAAGCAATATCGTCATTAGCAAGACAACGCGGGAAGAACCATCTTGAATTTCGAATCCATCCTTGCACAGCTGCGCCGTCGACTTGGTCACAGGCGTCCTCCATGGCCTGAATGAGGGGTACCTGAGCCTGGGGCTGGAGATCGTAAACCTTCCACCGCCATGCAGAGAAAAACTCTTCGATAGGGTTTAGAAACGGAGAGTATGGTGGAAGGTATAGTACTGTCAACTGTGGATGGTGTTGAAACCAGTTCTGGACCAAAGCAGAGCGGTGGAATGACACATTGTCCCAGAAGACCGTGTATTGCATCTGGTGCATTTCATTACCTACTGTGACGATGTGGTGCAATCGGTCCAAAAATGCGAGAATGTGAGGTGTGTTGTAAGGGCCCATTTTGGCATGACGGAGGACAACCCCATGCTGTGAAATGGCAGCGCAAAGGGTGATGTTACCCCCACGTTGCCCTGGGACATTGATTATAGCCCTGTGGCCAATGAATATTTCTGCCTCGCCTTCTTGCTTTTGTGAGGTTGAACCCTGCCTCATCAGTATACAGTATATGAATTCATGCAGGATTTCCTCAGCATCCATCTGCAAAACTCCCTGAAATACAGTGAAAGACAAGATTGTGTAGTTCAGGATAGGTCTAGCATACAGTCAATGCAAAAAAGTCATGTGTGCAGTATGCAACATCCCAGTGCTAAAGTGAACAATACAAACCTCCACATACTCATGCCGCAGCCGTTTGACCCTCTCTGAATTCCGCTCAAAAGGCACTCGGTAAAGTTGTGTCATTTGAACCTGATGTCTTTTCAGGATGCGTTCCAGTGTTGCCTGAGAGACCTGATGGACATTATTGAAAATGGCATGGTCACCGATAATGTTGGCTTGTAGTTCTCTGAGCCTGATAGCACTATTGGCCAAAACCATGTCTATTATCTCTCTCTCTCTTGTTCTTGCGTGAATATGGCCCCCCTTCCTCCTTGTCCTCCCCGACCCTCAATCCTATGTAGAGAATACTACATGTAACTTACTGTACAATGTCACAGGAAGGGGTATCACAAGTGCGGATATGGTGCATACAATTAGCGGCTGTGTCACGCCCTGGCCTTAGTATTATTGGTTTTCTTTATTATTTTAGTTAGGTCAGGGTGTGACATGGGGAATGTTTTTGTTTTGTTGGTTTTGGGTGTTGTTTATGGTAAAGGGGTTGTGTATAGTATATGGGTTTGTGTGGAGTACAGGTTTCTAGTATTGTCTATGTATGTTTGGTTGTCTAGGAGAGTCTATGGTTACCTGAATGAGTTCCCAATTAGAGACAGCTGATTTCGGTTGTCTCTGATTGGGAGCCTTATTTAGGGTAGCCATAGGCTCTCATTGGTTGTGGGTAATTGTCTATGTAAGAACGTTAGTAGCCTGTATGTTTGTGCACAACGTTTGTAGCTTCACGGTCGTTTTGTTGTTTTGTTGTTTTGTTAAAGTGTTTTTGTGTCGTGTTCATCTTCGTGTTAAAATAAAAGAAGATGGCTTATTTTCCAACTGCTGCATTTTGGTCCGTTAATCCGCCACACGATCGTGACAGAATTACCCACCATAGGACCAAGCGCCATGACCAGCGGCAACAGGAGCAATACAAGGATTTATGGACATGGGAGGAAATTTTAGACCGGGAGGTACCAGGAGAATATAACCGCCCCAAAGCTGAGCTGGAGGCAGCGAAAGCAGAGAGGCGGCGATATGAGGAGCTAGCTCGGAGGCAGGAAAAGTAACCTACAAAGGATCTGGGTTACACTACGTGGGAGGAGATCGACAGGTGGGCGATCAACCCAGGGAGAGTGCCGGAGCCCGCCTGGGATTCTCTGGCGCAGTGCGAGGAGGGATACCGGCGAATGGAGGCAGCACGACGAAGCGGTAGGAAGCCTGTGGGAAAACCCAAAAAATTTCTTTGGGGGGGGCTTAAAGGGAGAGTGGCGAAGTCAGGTAGGAAACCTGCGCCTACTCCCTGTAATTACCGTGGAGAGCGAGAGTACGGGCAGACACCGTGTTACGCAGTAGAGCGCACGGTGTCTCCTGTACGTGTGCATAGCCCGGTGCGGGTTATTCCACCTCCCCGCACTGGCAGGGCTAGATTGAGTATTGAGCCGGATGTCATGAAGCCGGCCCTACATATCTGGCCACCAGTGCGTCTCCTCGGGCCGGTTTACATGGCACCAGCCTTACGCATGGTGTCCCCGGTTCGCCTACATAGCCCGGTGCGGGTTATTCCACCTCCCCGCACTGGTCGGGCAACGGGGAGCATTCAACCAGGTAAGGTTGGTCAGGCTCAATGCTCAAGGGAGCCAATACGCCTGCACGGTCCGGTATTTCCGGCGCCACCTCCCCGCCCCAGTTCAGTGCCACCAGTGCCTACACCACGTAACAGGCTTCCAGTGTGTCTCCAGAGCCCTGTTCCTCCTCCACGCACTCGTCCTATGGTGCGTGTCTCCAGCCCGGTATCACCAATTCCGGCACCACGCACTAAGCCTTTTGTGCGTCTCCAGAGTCCTGTGCATCCTGTTGCTGCTCCCCGCATTAGCCCTGAGATGCGTGTCCCCAGTCCGGTACCACCAGTTCCGGCCCCACGCACTAGGCCTAATGTGCGTCCCCAGGGTCCAGTATGCCCTGTTCCTGCTCCCCGCACTAGCCCTGAGATGCGTGTCCCCAGCCCGGTGCCACCAGTCCCGGCACCACGCACCAGGCCTACAGTGCGCCTCAGCCGGCAGGAGTCTGCCGTCTGCACAGCGATGACTGAACTGCTCGTCTCCCCAGCGCCATCTGAGCCATCCGTCTCCCCAGCGCCATCTGAGCCATCTGTCTCCCCAGCGCCATCTGAGCCATCCGTCTGCAATGAGCCTGCAAAGCCGCCCGTCTGCCATGAGCCTGCAAAGCCGCCCGTCTGCCATGAGTCCACTGAGCCGTCCGCCAGACAGGAGCCGCTAGAGCCGCCAGCCAGACAGGAGCCGCTAGAGCCGTCCGTCAGACAGGATCTGCCAGAGCCGCCAACCAGACAGGATCTGCCAGAGCCGCCAACCAGACAGGATCTGCCAGAGCCGCCAACCAGACAGGAGCAGCCAGATCAGTCAGCCAGCCATGAGCAGCCAGATCAGTCAGCCAGCCATGAGCAGCCAGATCCGTCAGCTAGCCATGAGCAGCCAGATCCGTCAGCTAGCCATGAGCAGCCAGATCCGTCAGCCAGCCATGAGCAGCCAGATCCGTCAGCTAGCCATGAGCAGCCAGATCCGTCAGCTAGCCATGAGCAGCCAGATCCGTCAGCTAGCCATGAGCAGCCAGATCCGTCAGCTAGCCATGAGCAGCCAGATCCGTCAGCCAGCCATGGGCCATCCCTCAGTCCGGAGCTGCCATTCCTCAGTCCGGAGCTGCCCCTTACCCTGGTGCTGCCCCTTACCCTGGTACTGCCCCTTACCCTGGTACTGCCCCTGACCCTGGTACTGTCCCTGACCCTAGTACTGCCCCTGACCCTGGTACTGCCTCTTACCCTGGTACTGCCCCTTAGTCCGGAACTGCCCCTGAATGCAATGGGGTTAAGGTGGAGGGGGGTCGTTTGGAGGAAGCCTAGGAGGTGTTTAGGTACTGTGGTGACGTGGGGACCGCGACCAGAGCCGGAGCCGCCACCGTGGATGGAAGCCCACCCAGACCCTCCCCTAGACTGTGTATGGTGCGCCCGGAGTTCGCGCCTCAAGGGGGGGGTTATGTCACGCCCTGGCCTTAGTATTATTGGTTTTCTTTATTATTTTAGTTAGGTCAGGGTGTGACATGGGGAATGTTTTTGTTTTGTTGGTTTTGGGTGTTGTTTATGGTAAAGGGGTTGTGTATAGTATATGGGTTTGTGTGGAGTACAGGTTTCTAGTATTGTCTATGTATGTTTAGTTGTCTAGGAGAGTCTATGGTTACCTGAATGAGTTCCCAATTAGAGACAGCTGATTTCGGTTGTCTCTGATTGGGAGCCTTATTTAGGGTAGCCATAGGCTCTCATTGGTTGTGGGTAATTGTCTATGTAAGAACGTTAGTAGCCTGTATGTTTGTGCACAACGTTTGTAGCTTCACGGTCGTTTTGTTGTTTTGTTAAAGTGTTTTTGTGTCGTGTTCATCTTCATGTTAAAATAAAAGAAGATGGCTTATTTTCCAACTGCTGCATTTTGGTCCGTTAATCCGCCACACGATCGTGACAGGCTGATTACTGTAACTGTAGACAGATCTTCTTTTACCTGTTTTCCTGTTGAAAAGTGACATTATGACAGATGCCACTGTATATCTGCTAAGATTTGGCTGAACTCTCAGTCCAGCCTCCCTCAGCGTCAATCCGTGGTTCACAACATGGTCCACTAGTGTTGCACGAATGTCATTTGATAAGTTTGGTCCTCTTCTTCTTTGTGCACATTCTCCTCCTGCTTCAGGTCTTCCTCGACCTCTGACTCTGACTCTGACTCTGACTCTGACTCTGACTCTGACTCTTCCTCTACCTCCTTCTCTGCGTACTCCTCCTCTCACCCTCACTCTTCTTCTGACTCCTTCCATTTTGGTTGAAGGCAGGTGAACCTACCTGCTGCATTTGTATAGTGCTTAAACCTGATTGGTGTGTCTACAATTTAGCAATCATGTGTTTGTGCACCTGATGGCTGTGTTTAACAGATTGGCTCATAGGTGTGGTAATTTGACAGTCAGTGCTTTTGAATTGCAAGGAAGTGACATCATGATATACTTCTGTGTCTGATGTATACAAGTGTGTTTAGTGTTTTGCAAATCACTGTGTGTAATGTTTTGCAAATAGTGTGAAGCTGACAATGTGCTTACAGTTGTGCAAATCTAGCCTTGTGTTTTGCTCCTTGAGTGTAAGGTTTTGCTAATTGTGGGAAAAGTTAAATTGTAGTGTGTCAGCAATCGTAAAAAACTGTAAGATGTCAGTGGAGGGACGGGGCGCCAAGAACTCACATGGCATAAACTGACCATTCTGTTATTGAGTTAAACCAATGAGATTAGAGCCTGACCTGCAGTGTATGGGACAGCACCACCATGTCCTTTTCCCTTTTCCATTATACACATCTGAGTGTGATGGAACACACACACTCACACACACAAACAAACAAACACACAGCTTCCATAAACATTGACGTTGACTTTCTCTCTCTGTGTGTGTGTGTGTGTGTGTGTGTGTGTGTGTAAACAGTAGTTTATAAGCTGAGCAGGACTGCAGGGTGAGCTGAGCGCGTACGTTCTCTCTATGGTTTTTCCGCCTTGTCGCATTTGTCTGCTCCCATCTTCCTCACATCCTCCTCTGCCTCCCCCTCACAGCTCTCACTGCCTGGGGAGTGGTTCAATCAGTGTATGCTAGCTAGCTCATCCACAAGCCAAAGAGAACAACCCAACCAGCCAGCCAGCACACCACCACGTAAACAGCTACTACTAGCAACTGTAAATACACAGCATGTACAGTATGTGGACCTACACGAACATACCGGGTCACACAGAGCCTCAAGCTCCCACTCTTCACATGTGGACATACTCCACAGTGCCACACTGTCACACATAGTAACATAGTGTACAGAAAACACTAATAGGAATGGCATATCTGTAGAATACTGTAACTGACAGTGTGTGTGTTTGTTGTGCGTGAATGCATATGTCAACGCATGTGTGCTTTCCTGCATGTCTGTGTGTCCTCGAATGTCTGAGTGCTTGGCCCCCTTTGTGTTAATGTACAGACGTGAGAGAGTGTGTTAATGTACATACGTGATTGTGTAGTGGGCAGTAATATTTGATATGTGTATGTACAGTGTATTACATATACCTCCCATGCCACTCATGATAAGACTAACATGCTGACCAAAAATATTTTTGAATTTCGCACGCTGCCTTTTCAGCGGAATGTTTGGGGGGGGGTCCTAGAAAGGTTAAAGTGTGTGTGAGCAGGCCTCCCGGGTGGCGCAGTGGTCTAGTGCACTGCATCGCAGTGCTAACTGCGCCACCAGAGTCTCTGGGTTCGCCCCCAGGCTCTGTCGCAGCCGGCCGCGACCGGGAGGTCCGTGGGAAGACGCACAATTGGGCTAGCGTCGTCCGGGATAGGGAGGGTTTGGCCGGTAGGGATTTCCTTGTCTCATCGCGCTCCAGCGACTCCTGTGGCGGGCCGGGCGCAGTCCGCGCTAACCAAGGGGGCCAGGTGCACGGTGTTTCCTCCGACACATTGGTGTGGCTGGCTTCCGGGTTGGAGGCGCGCTGTGTTAAAGAAGCAGTGCGGCTTGGTTGGGTTGTGCTTCGGAGGACGCATGGCTTTCGACCTTCATCTCTCCCGAGCCCGTACGGGAGTTGTAGCGATGAGACAAGATAGTAATTACTAGCGATTGGATACCACGAAAATTGGGGAGAAAAGGGGATAAAAAAAAAAAAAAGTGTGTGTGAGCAGTGTGGGTGAAGATAGTGTGTGTGTGTGTGTGTGGCATCCTTATGATAAGTGCCTACCAGGCTGATTGGAGGAAGTCTCTCTTGCCTCATAACGAACACAGGAGATCTATCCAGCCCTCCTGCTGCCTCTGAGTAGTGGAGCGCCGTAGCATAGTACCGGCCACCATGTTCCTGCGTGAGCAGCTAAAGTGCCTGTGATCGCCTGGATTTCAGCTCATGTTGATTTAACTTGCCAGCATATTAAGTGGCAAGGTATCGAGCCGCTCTGACGAGAGAAAAATATCACTCCAACTTTGTCTTGTAAGTGTGAAGACATTTGCATCTGAGTAGCAATCAAAGTGCTTGTGTTTGTGAATTAGCGGACGCATGATTGGAGTTTCTGGGTCAGCCGAGTGGTTCAGAGGAGATTTAATTTATGTTTGTGTTTAATTAAAGGCTGGTACGGTGTCATATGACATGTACAGTATGTTTGCACACATGCTAGTATGTAGTTCAAAAAATGCAATGATATTGATATTTGTCACTGTCGTGATTCATTTCTCACAAAGACAGAAGCCAATGGTACACCACATGCAGTAGGTCTTAGTTTATTTCAACCTGGCTGGAAGGGATGGAGTGTTAGAATATATGATGTGTAGGCCAGGGCAAACAGAGAGTCAGTTTAAAGGTACTAAGGTAAACTTCAATAAGGCAGCAGCACTGGGACTTCCTCTGCTCTTTTATCATTATTTTCTGGCTGGTGTTCACTGGGCCTGCCGGGAGTTGTCCCACTTATTCCATAATAATCCCCCCCCCCCCCCCCCCCCTAATATGGCAGACCCCTCGGTCTCCTGCAGCCGGCTCACTGCATAGTTGCTCTGATGTCAGGCCAATGTGCAGGTCTGCTGCCTGGCTGTTCCAACAGGATATCCCAGCAGGCCCCATCACAGATCCCATCCAAGTCACACTGTACCCAGAACCTGAACCTCGGTCACAGAAATGGAAAAGTGACCAAATCACGTTTGAAAAAACACATCTTAGCTTGGGGACTAGACCGATTCCAATACCTTCAGATTTGTCCTATTTTGTTCAAGTCGTGCCACAGTGATAGACCAGTTATTTTAAGTAACAAGCCCTAACATATCTCCAATATATTATCCTCTCCTCTCTGTAGTCAATTTGGACCTTGGTGCGTTGCTCGTTATTGTGGCAAATGTATTTCTTCTTTGTGTCAGACACGGCTTTTGATTATGCGTTCCTTATTCAGAAAATGAACTCAGGCGTTCAGTTTCTCATTGCGTACAGTCTAGTAAGAGAACCCAGCTTGGTAAAGCAGCCTGAACAGCAAAGGCCTTTTCATGATCACGCCTCACAGCACTGCACCAGTGAAGCACAGTGACCTCTGGGAGGGGAGGGGTAAATATTATCCTTGTGTTGTATTCCTTCACATCCTAATATCCTTCCCCCTTCCTCCCATGTCTTGATATGCCTGACTTTGCCTTTGTTGAACGATATTCCACTGACACTCTCACGCTGGATTCAAGTCTTAATTAACTCCAGTGTCAGTGTGCCTTGCTGCTTCTCTGAGTCTGCGGTTGGGATCCGAAATATGGGAAGTGGAGGAAGTGGAAGAGGAGCAAGAGCAGAGCTGGGATACACCCCAGTCTACAGTCTACTGGGGAAGGCAGTGTTGGCCCTGCTGCTGCCTATACTACAGTCCAGCTCTACCTCTCTGACTAAGGGCCTCACTGGGCAGTCCACTACAGTCCAGCTCTACCTCTCTGACTGAGGGCCTCTCACTGGGCAGTCCACTACAGTCCAGCTCTACCTCTCTGACTGAGGGCCTCTCACTGGGCAGTCCACTACAGTCCAGCTCTACCTCTCTGACTGAGGGCCTCTCACTGGGCAGTCCACTACAGTCCAGCTCTACCTCTCTGACTGAGGGCCTCTCACTGGGCAGTCCACTACAGTCCAGCTCTACCTCTCTGACTGAGAGCCTCTCACTGTGTAGTCCACTACAGTCCAGCTCTACCTCTCTGACTGAGGGCCTCTCACCGTGTGGTCCACTACAGTCCAGCTCTACCTCTCTGACTGAGGGCCTCTCACTGGACAGTCCACTACAGTCCAGCTCTACCTCTCTGACTGAGGGCCTCTCACCGTGTGGTCCACTACAGTCCAGCTCTACCTCTCTGACTGAGGGCCTCTCACTGTGTAGTCCACTACAGTCCAGCTCTACCTCTCTGACTGAGGGCCTCTCACTGGACAGTCCACTACAGTCCAGCTCTACCTCTCTGACTGAGGGCCTCTCACTGGACAGTCCACTACAGTCCAGCTCTACCTCTCTGACTGAGGGCCTCTCACCGTGTGGTCCACTACAGTCCAGCTCTACCTCTCTGACTGAGGGCCTCTCACTGGACGGTCCACTACAGTCCAGCTCTACCTCTCTGACTGAGGGCCTCTCACTGGACAGTCCATTACAGTCCAGCTCTACCTCTCTGACTGAGGGCCTCTCACTGGACAGTCCACTACAGTCCAGCTCTACCTCTCTGACTGAGGGCCTCTCACTGGGCAGTCCACTACAGTCCAGCTCTACCTCTCTGACTGAAGGCCTCTCACTGTGTAGTCCACTACAGTCCAGCTCTACCTCTCTGACTGAGGGCCTCTCACTGGGCAGTCCACTACAGTCCAGCTCTACCTCTCTGACTGAGGGCCTCTCACTGGACGGTCCACTACAGTCCAGCTCTACCTCTCTAACTGAAGGCCAGAACAACCTCATCAAGAGAGGAGAGGTCCAGAGAGGACTCACAAGGGCACAAACCCTACTGATAAAACTACTAAAAGCATTTCCCAGAGCGTGACTTCATAGTAGGAGTCTGACATGGCCATGTAACAGAGATTTTCAGATTTTCTTCAGTTTTCATTTTGGACGAGGCGTTGAGCGGGGGTGGCTGGCCTCCATATGGCATGACGCACAGTAGTGGGCTGCGGAGAGAGTCTGATGGTAGCGCAGGGAGCGGCCATTAGCTGGCCACGGTCGGAACCGCACGCCGCGGCGCCAGAGATTGAGCAGGCGGACGTGGTCTGGGTGTGCGGGTCACCTTGGCGATGGAACGACATGCCTGATCAAAGGCTATCTCCACCGTTGGGAAGGCCTCTCTCTCTACTCTCTCTCTCCTCTCTCCTCTCCTCTCCTCTCCCTCTCTCTTTCTCCTCTCTCTCTCTCCTCTCTCCGTGGCCCAGCTGGGTCCGTCACACTGACCTTCCCGCCCCCCCTGTACTCTGTTCTGGGGGGTTCATGATGCACAATAAGCAGCGATCTGGCCCTAGCTCTTTTCATCTTGCCATTCTTTTTTCTCCCGGCTGTCTGTCGCTGATGAGACATCTGAGTAGCTGCCCTTTCGTCTCGCCTGGTGATGAGGCTGTGAGCGCGGAGCGGCGCAGTGCGGGCTGGGCCAGGCGCTGATGGAGGACTGCAAAGTGAACAGGCCTTTATTGGTGGGAGGAGAGCCATTCGTCTCGGGGCGTCCGGGACGAGAAAACGCGGCAGAGACAATTACATCACTGTCAATCATCTCGGAGCTCTGAGAGACGGTTACAGCCCCCCTCTCCCTACTCGCTACCAGAGGGATTCACACGTACGCCGTTCCCTGGAGGGGTCGCTGACTGTCTGTCCCTGTCCCAGGCCTCACGCTGGGCCTGTGTACAGCAGCCATCTCAGCTACCTCCAGGGTCTGGCTCTACCACAGAGACAGTGCCACATCAACACGACACCAGCCCCCCCTGTTCATATTTCTCACAACATTATTCCTCTGCCAACCTCTATGCACAACAATACCATTTTGATTGCAAATGGAGCATAACAACTCGTAGTAGTACAGTGTTCAAGAAAGCAGTTTCACAGAGCGAGCTATTTTGTGTTAAGGCTATTTTATTAGCAACTTTAATATGAACCTCCAGTGTCTTTTTCTCGTCTCCTTCAAAAAGACTCAATCCCCTCAGCATGGGATTAGATGGGTTTGCCAGGGCTAATGTTAAATGTCTCTTCCCATTCAGAGCACTCATTGCTTTTTACCCCTTTATTAGGGATCATTGCAATGGCAATATCTTTTGGCCAAACATCAGTGTTAGCATTCAAATGCTGAAATGAATTCCTGAGACGGGCTAAAAAGTTAAACAGAAAAATAAAAATATTTGTGTAGTGTTTTCTCTTCTCTCTGTTCAAATATTCCTCTGTCCTTGTAAATATAACTTTTTACTGGGAGGAAAGAAGAATCTCTGTGCTTCTGAAATGTGCGTTTATTCAGCAGTAAGGTCAAGCCGGCTCATTTAAAAAACAAAGTATCCCCTGAGTCGCAGGTCGGTGGGACCGTCAGGCCCAGCAGCACAAAGCACAGCCTGCGTGATCTATTGTCTGCTCCGCTCCTCTGTGGCTGCTCTTCGTTACCAGCCAACTCTGACCCTGTCCTGCCGACACCAAACAGATACTTCATCTCTGCCGACAACTGCTGTTTGAATACATTTAGTCAACGTGGAGGGAGGTGATTGACCTGGCCGAACAGACAAACACCACCCATAGGAAGAGAAAGAGAGAGTGGGATGGATGAAATTAGGTGAGAGAGAGGGGGGGGGCAGAGATAAAAGATAAACAGAGGGGGGATATAGCGAGAGAGAAAGGGATGGGGATGGGGATGGACAAAGCATCTGCCACGGCCACCCACACAGCGATACCCTATTGTACAGACAGGAACCCCGTAAGATCCCAGTGGCTTTACTATTTTCCTGTAGGATGTGTTTCAACGAGGGAGAAAGAGGGACAGAGAGAGGGAGCGAGGGAAAGCCTGGCCATATGGCTTCTTCCCTGACTGGCCTGAGAGAGAGAGGACAGAGAGTAAAGACACTGAAGGCAGGCAGGCAATCAGAGCCACAAAGGACATTTTATCTTCCTCTCTCTGTCTCGCTCTCTCTTCCAAAACGTGCCTGAAAGATGTAATCCTCACCAAGCCTCTATTCAGGCCAGAGGAAAGGCAATAGATGGTTTATGAAAGGACCTTGTAAATGTAAGCTGTGTATACACAAGGATAATTCTAGTGTAGGGTGGGATTGCTACATTATGTCCATCTCCTAAAAGATTGTGTCTATACACTTCCTGGTGCCACTTTCTCCTCTAAGCCCGATCCCCTTCAGACTAGGTCATGTGAGAGGGAGAGGGGGAACAGAGAGAGAGAGAGAGAGAGACAAGGGGAGCCAATGAGGCTGCTCATGCTCTGGGATCACCATCACCACACCCCAGCGCTGCCTGCCTGGGGCTTCGGGGGGAAGGATTTCATCTGTTTTATCTCCATTCTTTTTTTAGGTTACAAAGAGCACGTCCCTTTTTTTCCCGCTGCAGCGAGACAAAGATCTTAATCGGCCCTGACCGTAATCTTTCACAGTGGGACCACGCTTTTCTTCAATAGACAAAAAAAGGATCTGATAGAAATGGTGTGGATGCCCCGCTCCAGCAGGGTCTAAGATCACGGGGTGTTTCAGGGAGAGAGAGAGATGGTGGGGTGTGTAGGGCTCTGTGTCAGGGTGGAGGTCAAGAGCAGAAAATGGACACCGTGACAGGCTTAAGAGAAGAGGATTCTGAGGGAGAAGGAGACACTACTCCACTTCACTTTTCCAAGCACTTTCCGCTACTACAGAACAGGAGAGACAGCAATCAGTAAAGAAAACACTATATTTCTTCTTCTCCTTTGTGAGTGTGTGTGAGTCCACAGGGCTGAAATGATCAGTACAACTTGTGGGATGTGAGTGTGGTTGGTTCTGGAGAGCCACAGTTGTCCCTGCCTGTTGTAACACATCCAGCTACACAAAGTGTAAATAGCATAATCAGCGTCTCATCACAGTGTAGGGAACGAGTGCTGAGGTAGTGCTGGGCAACCAATCACAGAGGGAGATGAGAGCTCTTTGTGGTTGGCACAGCCAATCAGGTTTCAGTCTCACTCTCATCCTGGCTGGCACTACTCGTCTCCTGCCTCCTCTCCCTCTGCCGCTCTCTCCATGTCTCTTTTCTCTCTCTCTCACTTTCACATTCTCTCTATTGCTTCATTTTTGTATCTCTCGCTCTTTCCCTACCACCCTCTCGCTCTTGTTACCTCTCTTATTGTCACTTTCTTTTCTCTCTCTTTTGTCCTTTTCAATAAATGTCTCTCTGGCTCTCTCTCTCTCTCTCTCTCTGTGCAGACACATGCTCCATATACACAAATGTACACACGCACAGAGACGAGGCCCCATGAGTGACAAGGCTTTGAGAACAAACACCCCCCCCCCCCAAAATCCACAAAAATGGAACTAGCGTAGAATATTCACAACCCATTTATTTGACTTGAATAAACAGTGCCTGCCTCCACTGCCAAAGCAAGGCAAGCACAGACTGGCATGTCAAACTTAGCTGCGTCTCAGATTTGTGGCGGTCATTTTAAAATGGCAATGGCACTTGCTACGTGAAATGTCTCATTGCAAGCAACACGCCACGGGCGAGGGTTTTGAGCATCATGGCGAGGAGACAAACTCATCCTGAGAGCGTTGTAATCCTTATCTCTGTATAAACATCCAGCCTTGACTGTGGAGCTGCTGCTTGGTATCACCAGGCTAGCTCTCAACGCCTAAAAGCCAGTGGTGTATTATTCATCCATGTATTATTCATCCAGGCTGTGTATATGTGGAATAGGTTTTCAAAGCAGATACTGGGTTTGATTAACTGTTACACGTACATTGCGTGTTTATGTTCAGAAAGCCGTGCAGACGAGGGAAGAGAGAGATGTAGTGACACATGTACAGCAGCAGAATCAGAATCCCATCAGCTGTAAATAATGACAGCTATCTGTAAATATTGTTGGGACATGGGAGCAACAGAGAAAAGCCTGCTCTCTCCTCCATTTGAGCCTACCTCCTTCCTGCATGTGCTGCTTACGTACCCCCCCCCCCCCCCCCCCTATTAAGACTGATCTATATTAATTCCTTGAGAGAAAAAAAGGATGAATAAGGAAGTTGATTAAGGAAATGAAAATCTATTCTGCTGAGGTGAGGCTCAATGCGTTCCAGTCTGTTTCACGCTTTGGGATTTTTAAACCTTAATGGCTATCCAGTTAGCCACAGATCAGTGAAGCGACGCTGGAATACAATGTTTATTTATCCATCTATTCCGTTCTTTTTAAAACAGTTAACCCATCTCTCTGGAGGCATGAGCAGAGAATTCTTTAATAGCCTCCAACGCCTGGCTTCACACACAAACACAGACTTAGCCTACTCCCAAAACACAAATGTAGCCTATTCGCTAATATCACTCTACCTTGTATAAAAGAGAGGTGCCACCAGTCCATGTTTGGAAAACAAAACTCAGGGAGTTGGTTTGATTAGATGTACCTGACATTTATCAATTTGCCAGAATGAAAGCTAATGACTTTTCCCATCGACCCAGACATGTTTGCTGCCATTGATTTCCATCTAGCAACGTTTACAACAGAGCACTGTGAATGCATTTTGTATTCTACTACTGTGAGGACGTGGGATGTGGTTGTTGTAGTATAGGACCTGACATTACATGGTCAACAGCTCCAGGCAATAGAGCTCTCAAGTGGCAGTGAGACACATTTCTCTTCTAACTCACCTCACGCTTCACCATAAAATGACACTAGTGTAACAGTGTTCTTCGTCCTCCTCGTCTGAGAAGGAGTAGGAGATATCGGACCAATACGCAGCGTGGTGAGTATTCATATTTATTTAGAATACTTCAAACAAGTAAACAAAATAACTAACAAACACGAAACAGTCCCGTATGGTGCACAAACACAGGAACACAGTAACATGAACAATCACCCACAACCCACAATACAAAACAGGCTACCTAAATATGGCTCCCAATCAGAGACAACGACAAACACCTGCCTCTGATTGAGAACCATATCAGGCCAAACACATAGAAATAGACACACTAGACAAACAACATAGAATGCCCACTCAGATCACACCCTGTGTAACGCGCTTCCTCCTTCTCCTCATCAGAAGAGGAGTAGCATGGATTTGACCAACGTGCAGCGGGTTGTGAATACATCATGAAACTTTATTTACAAGACAAAACTACACACACGAAGAACACTTGAATATTTTACAAAACGAGGAAGACAGACCTGAACGAGAGTACTTACATAAAACACGAAGAACGCACGGAGAGGGAAAACAGACTACACAAATACCGAACAAACGCTACAGTCCGTGTGGTACACCGACAAGGACACAGGAGACAATCACCCACAAACAAACAGTGAGAACACCCTACCTTAGTATGACTCTCAATTAGAGGAAAACGCAAAACACCTGCCTCTAATTAAGAGCCATACCAGGCAACCCAAAACCAACATAGAAACAGAAAACATAGACTGCCCACCCAAAACTCACGCCCTGACCATCACACACATACAAAACAACAGAAAACAGGTCAGGAACGTGACAGACCCCCCCCTCAAGGTGTGAACGCCGGGCGCACCAGCACAAAGTCCAGGGGAGGGTCTGGGTGGGCATCTGACCACGGTGGTGGCTCAGGCTCCGGACGCTGTCCCCACACCACCATAGTCACTCCCCGCTTCTGTATTCCCCTCCCAATGACCACCCTCCAACTAAAACCACCTAAATGAAGGGGCAGCACCGGGATAAGGGCCAGCACCGGGATAAGGGGCAGCACCGGGATAACGGGCGGCAGGTCCTGGCTGAGGGACTCTGGCAGGTCCTGGCTGAGGGACTCTGGCAGGTCCTGGTTGAGGGACTCTGGCAGGTCCGGGCTGAGGGACTCTGGCAGGTCCGGGCTGAGGGACTCTGGCAGGTCCGGGCTGAGGGACTCTGGCAGGTCCGGGCTGAGGGACTCTGGCAGGTCTGGGCTGAGGGACAGCTCCTGACTGTGGGGCAGCTCATGACTGTGGGGCAGCTCATGACTGTAGGGCAGCTCATGACTGTAGGGCAGCTCATGACTGTAGGGCAGCTCATGACTGTAAGGCAGCTCATGACTGTAGGGCAGCTCATGACTGTAGGGCAGCTCCTGACTGTAGGGAGCTCCTGACTGGCTGGCGGCTCTGGCAGCTCCTGACTGGCTGGCGGCTCTGGCAGCTCCTGACTGGCTGGCGGCTCTGGCAGCTCCTGACTGGCTGGCGGCTCTGGCAGCTCCTGACTGACGGACGGCTCTAGCGGCTCCTGACTGACGGACGGCTCTAATGGCTCGGGACAGACGGGCGGCTCTAATGGCTCGTGGCAGACGGATGGCTCAGAAGGCGCTGTGCAGACGGATGGCTCAGAAGGCGCTGTGCAGACGGATGGCTCAGAAGGCGCTGGGCAGACGGATGGCTCAGAAGGCGCTGGGCAGACGGATGGCTCAGACGGCGCTGGGCAGACGGATGGCTCAGACGGCACTGGGCAGACGGATGGCTCAGACGGCGCTGGGCAGACGGATGGCTCAGACGGCGCTGGGCAGACGGATGGCTCAGACGGCGCTGGGCAGACGGATGGCTCAGACGGCGCTGGGCAGACGGATGGCTCAGACGGCGCTGGGCAGACAGATGGCTCAGACGGCGCTGGGCAGACAGGCAGTGCAGAAGGCGTTGGGCAGACGGCCGACTCTGCCCTGCTGAGGCGCACAGTAGGCCTGGTGCGTGGTGCCAGAACTGGAGGTACCGGGATGACGGCACGCACCTCAAGGCTAGTGCGGGGAGCAGGAACAGGGCACACTGACCTCTCGAAGCGCACTATAGGCCTGGTGCGTGGTACCGGAACTGGAGGTACCGGGCTGAGGGCACGCACCTCAGGGCGAGTGCGGGGAGAAGGAACAGTGCATACAGGGCTCTGGAGACGCACAGATGGCTTAGTGCGTGGTGCCGGAACTGGAGGCACTGGGCTGGAGACACGCACCATAGGGAGAGTGCGTGGAGGAGGAACAGTGCATACAGGGCTCTGGAGACGCACAGATGGCTTAGTGCGTGGTGCCGGAACTGGAGGCACTGGGCTGGAGACACGCACCATAGGGAGAGTGCGTGGAGGAGGAACAGGGCTCTTAAAACGCACTGGAAGCCTGGTGCGTGGTGTAGGCACTGGTGGTACTGGGCTGGGGCGAGGAGGTAGCGCCGGAAATACCGGACCGTGCAGGCGTACTGGCTCCCTTGAGCACCGAGCCTCCCCAACCTTACCTGGTTGAATGCTCCCCGTAGCCCGTCCAGTGCGGGGAGGTGGAATAACCCGCACCGGGCTATGTAGGCGAACCGGGGACACCATGCGTAAGGCTGGTGCCATGTAAGCCGGCCAAAGGAGACGTACTGGTGGCCAGATATGTAGAGCCGGCTTCATGGCACTTGGCTCAATGCTCAAACTAGCTCTACCAGTGCGGGGAGGTGGAATAACCCGCACCGGGCTATGTACACGTACAGGAGACACCGTGCGCTCTACTGCGTAACACGGTGTCTGCCCGTACTCCCGCTCTCCACGGTTAGCCTGGGAAGTGGGCGCAGGTCTCCTACCTGCCCTCGGCCCACTACCTCTTAGCCACCCCCCCAAGAAATTTTTGGGGTAGTACTCACGGGCTTTTCGGGCTTCTGTGCTAGACGTGTCCCCTCATAATGCCGGTTCCTCTCTCCGGTCTCCTCCGCTCTCCGAGCTGCCTCCAGCTGTTCCCATGGGCGGTGATTCACCTCCACTTTAGCCCATGGTCCCTTTCCTTCCATGATCTCCTCCCAAGACCATAAATCCTGCTTCGTGCGCTGTCGTTGCTGTCCATTAACCCGCTGCTTGATCTGGGTTTGGTGGGTGATTCTGTAACGCGCTTCCTCCTTCTCCTCATCAGAAGAGGAGTAGCATGGATTTGACCAACGTGCAGCGGGTTGTGAATACATCATGAAACTTTATTTACAAGACAAAACTAAACACACGAAGAACACTTGAATATTTTACAAAACAACAAAACGAGGAAGACAGACCTGAACGAGAGTACTTACATAAAACACGAAGAACGCACGGACAGGGAAAACAGACTACACAAATACCGAACAAACGCTACAGTCCCGTGTGGTACACCGACAAGGACACAGGAGACAATCACCCACAAACAAACAGTGAGAACACCCTACCTTAATATGACTCTCAATTAGAGGAAAACGCAAAACACCACAACGCCTCTAATTAAGAGCCATACCAGGCAACCCAAAACCAACATAGAAACAGAAAACATAGACTGCCCACCCAAAACTCACACCCTGACCATCACACACATACAAAACAACAGAAAACAGGTCAGGAACGTGACACCCTGACCAAACAAAACATAGAAACATACAAAGGAAACTATGGTCAGGGCGTGACAACTAGCCAGTAGGGTTGCACATTTTGGGGAATATTCAGAGGTCGAAACTTTCCATGGGAATTTACGGAAATATATGGGAATGAATATGCAAATTAATACTAATACCATTTATGTCACGCCCTGGCCTTAGTATTATTGGTTTTCTTTATTATTTTAGTTAGGTCAGGGTGTGACATGGGGAATGTTTATGTTTTGTTGGTTTTGGGTGTTTATTTGGTAAAGGGGTTATGGGGTGAAGTATATGGTTTTGTGTTGAGTGTAGATGTCTAGCGTTGTCTATGTTGGTTAGTCATCTAGGAGAGTCAATGGTTACCTGAATGAGTTCCCAATTAGAGACAGCTGATTTCGGTTGTCTCTGATTGGGAGCCTTATTTAGGGTAGCCATAGGCTCTCATTGGTTGTGGGTAATTGTCTATGTAGAACGTTTGTAGCCTTTATGTATGTGCACAACGTTTGTAGCTTCACGGTCGTTTTGTTGTTTTGTTAAAGTGTTTTGTGTCGTGTTCATCTTCGTGGTATAATAAAAGAAGATGGCTTATTTTCCAACTGCTGCGTTTTGGTCCGTAAATCCCCCACACGATCGTGACAGAATTACCCACCATAGGACCAAGCGGCATGGAAGGCGGCAACAGGACCTACCTACACAGGATCTCTGGAGTTGGGAGGACGAATTGGAAAGAGATGGACCTTGGGCGCAAACTGGAGAATATCGCTGCTCTCGTGTGAAAGGTGAGGCAGCCACAGCCCAGGAGAGGTGGTTTAAGGAGGCAGCTAGGAGACGTGGATGGAAGCCGGAGAATCAAGCTCGAAACCGGAATTATGAGGGGACACGTCTTGCACGGAAGCCCGAAAATCCCGTGAGTAACTCCCAAAAATTTCTTGGGGGGGGGCTAAGGGGTTGTGGGCCAAGGGCAGGTAGGAGACCTGCGCCCACTTCCCAGGCTAACCGTGGAGAGCGGGAGTACGGGCAGACACCGTGTTACGCAGTAGAGCGCACGGTGTCTCCTGTAAGTGTGCATAATCCGGTGCGGGTTATTCCACCTCCCCGCACTGGTAGGGCTAGATTGGGCATTGAGCCAGGTGTCATGAGGCCGGCTCAACGCGTCTGGTCTCCAGTGCGTCTCCTCGGGCCGGCATACATGGCACCTGCCTTACGCATGGTTTCCCCGGTTCGCCTACATAGCCCGGTGCGGGTTATTCCACCTCCCCGCACTGGTTGGGCGACCGGGAGCATTCAACCAGGTAAGGTGGGGCAGGCTCAATGCTCAAGAGAGCCAGTACGCCTGCACGGTCCGGTATTTCCGGCGCCACCTCCCCGCCCCAACCCAGTACCACCAGTGCCTCCTCCACGCACTAGCCTTATGGTGCGTGTCTCCAGCCCGGTATCACCAATTCCGGCACCACGCACTAAGCCTTTTGTGCGTCTCCAGAGTCCTGTGCATCCTGTTGCTGCTCCCCGCATTAGCCCTGAGATGCGTGTCCCCAGTCCGGTACCACCAGGTCCGGCCCCACGCACTAGGCCTAATGTGCGTCCCCAGGGTCCAGTATGCCCTGTTCCTGCTCCCCGCACTAGCCCTGAGATGCGTGTCCCCAGCCCGGTGCCACCAGTCCCGGCACCACGCACCAGGCCTACAGTGCGCCTCAGCCGGCAGGAGTCTGCCGTCTGCACAGCGATGACTGAACTGCTCGTCTCCCCAGCGCCATCTGAGCCATCCGTCTCCCCAGCGCCATCTGAGCCATCCGTCTCCCCAGCGCCATCTGAGCCATCCGTCTGCAATGAGCCTGCAAAGCCGCCCGTCTGCCATGAGCCAACTGAGCCGTCCGCCAGACAGGAGCCGCTAGAGCCGCCAGCCAGACAGGAGCCGCTAGAGCCGTCCGTCAGACAGGATCTGCCAGAGCCGCCAACCAGACAGGATCTGCCAGAGCCGCCAACCAGACAGGATCTGCCAGAGCCGCCAACCAGACAGGATCTGCCAGAGCCGCCAACCAGACAGGAGCAGCCAGATCAGTCAGCCAGCCATGAGCAGCCAGATCCGTCAGCTAGCCATGAGCAGCCAGATCCGTCAGCTAGCCATGAGCAGCCAGATCCGTCAGCCAGCCATGAGCAGCCAGATCCGTCAGCTAGCCATGAGCAGCCAGATCCGTCAGCTAGCCATGAGCAGCCAGATCCGTCAGCTAGCCATGAGCAGCCAGATCCGTCAGCTAGCCATGAGCAGCCAGATCCGTCAGCTAGCCATGAGCAGCCAGATCCGTCAGCTAGCCATGAGCAGCCAGATCCGTCAGCTAGCCATGAGCAGCCAGATCCGTCAGCCAGCCATGGGCCATCCCTCAGTCCGGAGCTGCAGTCCCTCAGTCCGGAGCTGCAGTCCCTCAGTCCGGAGCTGCCATTCCTCAGTCCGGAGCTGCCCCTTACCCTGGTGCTGCCCCTTACCCTGGTGCTGCCCCTTACCCTGGTACTGCCCCTGACCCTGGTACTGTCCCTGACCCTAGTACTGCCCCTGACCCTGGTACTGCCTCTTACCCTGGTACTGCCCCTTAGTCCGGAACTGCCCCTGAATGCAATGGGGTTAAGGTGGAGGGGGGTCGTTTGGAGGAAGCCTAGGAGGTGTTTAGGTACTGTGGTGACGTGGGGACCGCGACCAGAGCCGGAGCCGCCACCGTGGATGGAAGCCCACCCAGACCCTCCCCTAGACTGTGTATGGTGCGCCCGGAGTTCGCGCCTCAAGGGGGGGGTTATGTCACGCCCTGGCCTTAGTATTATTGGTTTTCTTTATTATTTTAGTTAGGTCAGGGTGTGACATGGGGAATGTTTATGTTTTGTTGGTTTTGGGTGTTTATTTGGTAAAGGGGTTATGGGGTGAAGTATATGGTTTTGTGTTGAGTGTAGATGTCTAGCGTTGTCTATGTTGGTTAGTCATCTAGGAGAGTCTATGGTTACCTGAATGAGTTCCCAATTAGAGACAGCTGATTTCGGTTGTCTCTGATTGGGAGCCTTATTTAGGGTAGCCATAGGCTCTCATTGGTTGTGGGTAATTGTCTATGTAGAACGTTTGTAGCCTTCATGTATGTGCACAACGTTTGTAGCTTCACGGTCGTTTTGTTGTTTTGTTAAAGTGTTTTGTGTCGTGTTCATCTTCGTGGTATAATAAAAGAAGATGGCTTATTTTCCAACTGCTGCGTTTTGGTCCGTAAATCCCCCACACGATCGTGACAATTTAAATGTAGATGTTTTTTTGCATTGGATAAATGTATCATATGGACCATATCATATGGAGACAGAAACATAAACCTTTTACCTTATCATAAGTAGACATGATTGCAAATGATTAAATCCTTCCAATATAATTGGAAGAACTAGAACTTTAATTAAATGATTTGACTCTTAACATGGGATGATTTCACTGAACAACAAAAGAAAGGGAGTATTGAATGATCCCCAATGATCCATCGCATCTCCCAAAAACGTTTTCAACGTGAACTCAACAAAAAAGAAACGTCCTCTCACTGTCAACTGCGTTTATTATCATAAAACTTAACATGTGTAAATATTTGTATGAACAACTTCAACAACTGAGACATAAACTGAACAGGTTCCACAGACATGTGACTAAAAGAAATGGAATAATAAGTCCCTGAACAAAGGGGGGGTCAAAATCAAAAGTAACAGTCAGTATCTGGTGTGGCCACCAGCTGCATTAAGTACTGCAGTGCATCTCATCCTCATGGACTGCACCAGATTTGTCAGTTCTTGCTGTGAGATGTTACCCCACTCTTCCACCAAGGCACCTGCAAGTTCCCGGACATTTCTGGGGGGAATGGCCCTAGCCCTCACGCGTCGATCCAACAGGTCCCAGACGTGCTCAGATGGTAGGCAATTAGGCAATTGGTAGGCAGATGGTAGGCAATTAAGGTCACAGTTATGAAAACTTAGGACACTAAAGACTTCTTTCTACTGACTCTGAAAAACACCTAAAGATAGATGCCCAGGGTCCCTGCTCATCTGCGTGAACGTGCCTTAGGCATGCTGCAAGGAGGCATGAGGACTGCAGATGTGGCCAGGGCAATAAATTGCAATGTCCAGACTGTGAGACACCTAAGACAGCGCTACAGGGAGACAGAACGGACAGCTGATTGTCCTCGCAGTGGCAGACCACGTTTAACAACACCTGCAAAATTCCTCAATTCCAGGGCTTGACTTCCCATGGAAAATTTCTGGAAAAATTCCGGAAATTTAACGAAAAGTTTCCGACCCTTTGCAACCCTACTAGCCAGTCTGCAGGGCCGTCTGCCAGCTCTCCTTTCCTCTCCACACACTCTCTCACTTCTACATTTTCAGGAGAGAGGAGAGCAAGCAAGGCTGACAACAAACATCACCATCCTCCACGTACACTCCACAGGCTTCAGTTGAAGTAGTATCACTTGACCCCTATATTAAAATGGTGGGACCTCGTTTCGGAGGGATAATGTTCCGCAGTGATAAAGAGTGATTTTGTCAAAGCGCAGACTGAATATACAGAGGCTAAATAAGATGTAGATTATTAGATTATTATTAGTCTCCTCTCCTCTGGGCTGGTTGGCTGGTGACACAGACAGTCTTAGCGGCAGGCAGCGTGTCACCGACGCCGTGTTAGTGATGTGTGGAGATAAACTGCATATTGCATTCGGTTTGAAGTGTTACAAATCTTTTGTAATAATAAAATAAAAGATGTATTATTCATTGTGTCTGCGATGATGGGGGAATGAAACATGTATATAGTGTGTGTGCTCTTTCAAAGCCCTGGTGTCTTCTGATGGTTGACAGGGATGTGGCATCTCGTCTCTGGTGTCTTTGAGGTGTGTTTGTGTGTGTGTGCGTGTGTGTGTGTGTGTGTGTGTGTGTGTGTGTGTGTGTGTGTGTGTGTGTGTGTGTGTGTGTGTGTGTGTGTGTGTGTGTGTGTGTGTGTGTCACAGGAGGTTGATAGGCACCTTAATTGGGAAGAACGGGCTTGTGGTAATGACTGGAGCGAAATTAGTGAAATGGTATGAAATACATCAAACACATGGTTTCCAGGTGTTTGATGCCATTTCATCTGCTCCGTTCCAGCCATTATTATGAGCCGTTCTCCACTCAGCAGCCTCCTGTGGTGTGTGTGTGAGGGGGTGTTAACGTGTGTGGGGGGGGTTAGCGTGTGTGAGGGGGGGTTAGCGTGTATGTGTGGAGGGGAGAGGGGTCGGCCTTGGTGTCTTTGAACAAACAGGAGACGCAGTAATGTAGTTCAGTCGGAACGGGTCTCTGTCTCCCCCAGGAAAAGAGCTGTAGTGTTTGGAAAGGAGTGAGGGATAGGGGGGATCTAGAAGGGGAAGGCGGGTGTAAATAAGCATGCTGTCTTCAGTCTAAATGAGAAGCCATTTGGTACCCAGGTGTGACCGACAAAAGGTTTGTGATGCGTTTGTTCCACTTCCCTCTAAATACTTTTATTGGGAGGGGAAGGGAGGAAGAGACTACCAGCAGAGTCATTTCCCTGCACCCTCGCTGCAGAGGGCCGGGGGGGCCGGGGGTATAATTGCAGACCTTCAAAATACCCATTCTGTCTTGGCACATGCAATGTGCTGACTGCGGAGGGGGTGTCATGGGGGTGTCATGGGGTATCGTGTGTGGGTGGGTGGGTGGGTGGGGGGGGGGGGGGGGCTGTTGGGATGGGGGTATATTTATTCTGACAGCTACACTGTTAGCGGGACAACTTCCGGGGAAACTGGAGGGCACGCAATTCAAATAAATAATCATAAATATTATGGATTTTAAACATTTAGGTACATATAAGTGTCTTATATCAGCTGAAAGCTTAAATTCTTGTTAATCTAACTGCACTGTCCTATTTACAGTAGCTATTACAGGAAAACATGCCATGCGATTGTTTGAGGACGGCGCCCCACATCAAAATATTTTTCCACCGGCACAGGTTTCATACATTCACATATAACAATTAAATATTCACTTACTTTTTGAAAATCTTCCTATGATTTCTATTCCAAAAGGGTCCCAGCTGTAATATTTAGTTTTGTTTTGTTATATAAAATCCTTCTTTAGATCCCAAAAAGTCAGTTTAGTTGGCGCCATCGATTTGAGTAATCCACTCGTTCAAGTTGCAGAGAAAGGAATCTGAAAATCTCAAAATAGTCAAAATATGTTTCTATTTACTCCTCAGATACCCTCAAATGTAATCAAAGTATAATATTTATTTCAGAAAGAAGTATGTTCAAAAGGAAACCGATTTTAGCAGGTGCGTAATGTCTTCATTGTGCGAGCAAACACGAATTTCCAAGACTGTGTCCTTCTACTAAAACTGATATTTCTTATTCATTTTTTAAGTTTCAAGCCTGAAACCTTGAACAGACTGCCGACACCATGTGGAAGCCATAGGAATTGCATCCAGAGAGCTAATTTTCAATATGACCTTTCTCTTGCATTTGTAAGAGGATGGTCTCTCAAATAAATAATTTCCGGTTGGTATTTCTTTGTATTTTCTCCTACCATATATATATATATATTGTGTTATATTCTCCTACATTATTTTTTAACATTTCTACAAACTTCAAAGTGTTTTCTTTCCAATGGTACCAATTATATGCATATCCTGGCTTCAGGGCCTGAGCTACAGGCGGTTTACTTTGGGCACGTCATTCAGACTAGAAGTGGAGAAAAAAGGGGCCTATCCCTATGAAGTTTGAAAACAAAATGCTTTGTAACACTAAAACTAGTGTCAACTGAGCTGTCACCACCTTAAAGGGGAGACAACCTGAACTTTGCTGGAGTATTGAAACACATGTTTGCGAGGGTATTGGGACAGATTTAAAGTGTACTAAAACATTAATCCTGAGTTGTTCTGAGACATGACATGGTTCGTTGTAACACCACTTAATCAGGAATTTGCACCACCTTGCCAGAGACTGGGAGCACTAACCCGGAAAAGGTTGAAAACACGATTATGGTGTTTCGAGTTCTGTTTAGTGCAGAACTAGATCTCTTCTTCTGGAGTTTCCAAATTATGTAAATTAGAGTCTCTCCTCTTATTGTATATTCACTGCTCTTATGTGCTGTGCTGATAAACTCCTCATTGGTAATTCCAAAAGGTCAAATGTACAGTACGATAAACAATAACACGATAAAATATTGTTTTGTGAAAATAAATGAATACATTTGTGCAGGATTATAATTCATGAGTACAAAGTTACTTTTTCAAGATATAATTAACGCTTCAAATGCTTTATCTTTTATATGCAAATTATTAAATGACAAAACATGAACAGGGATTGCACATTTTTATATTGATGAAGCTATTTATCATGTTAGTCTTCAAAATCAACATAAATGTGGAATATTTCACATTCATGGAAGAAAATACAGGCAATGACTGCTAATGTTAGAAGTAGCACAGATACAAAACTTCACCCCAGGGTTCAATGTGATCCACCAGTCATTCATTATGCTAAAGTCCTGACCTGAGTCATTATATTCAGATGATAGTACATGGCATGGAAGGTTGTTCAGATGAATTGAATCACAGTACAGATGATATGATTGACAGTTGAGTTGGCATTATGCTGTGATCCAGGTTTTGATTGGCTTTGGTTAGGATTGGCCAGACAGTGAGTTACGTAGTATGTACAGTATGTATGTTTTTCTGCAGGGAGACAGAGAAATAGTACTTAACAACAAGCAATAATGACAGTACATTAATGCATGATTAGGTTATCAAATATTAATAAATTGCAATATTAAACATATCAATACGAATATGCAAAAAGCATATATGTGATTAAGCTATGCAACTATAGCTTCAAGATAATAATATGAATGTCAAAAGTGGGATGCAATCACATGTGGTGTGGTAGGCCAAAGCTAGAGCAGGCTAACATGGTGTCTATTTAGTGTAGCATTTAGCATGTGGGGTATACATCAAAGCTCAAAGCTAGTAGGCAAACAAGCCAGCAGAATTAACTAAAAAGGAGGTCTTAATTTGCATAAAAGTGCAAGAAAGGTGGGAACAATGGTGTGTCAATTAACTACAGTAAATGTAGCGTTAAGAAAACTGATCAATGAATCAAAATGGCCGTTTTACTTGGACTTTTAGCATTAGTGTTGGAAAATGCTACACAAATGCTACACTCCTCACATGAGGAGGTGGATGAAGGCCCACTCTAAACATGTTACCTTTGCTATAACTTACACAGCCCTAAACATTTTGATTGTAACATTATTTTAAAAATACCTGGCAATTGTAGCCAATAATTAGTGCTCAAGTCTACCCAAGGAAAATGATTCAATTTCCAGTTTCTTCTTTAAAATGTTAATCGAAAATATTGACAGAAAATGCTATATCAATATTTATGCTATAAATCATTAGCAAATAAAAAACATGTTATTATATTATGCACACACACACACACACACACACACACACACACACACACACACACACACACACACACACACACACACACACACACACACACACACACACACACACACACACACACACACACACACACACAGAGTGCCCCCCCCCATTGGTGTTTTGATGCTTCCTTTTACATGCACTGAAACACAATTATTCAGATTGTTTCAGAGTACTTCCATTCTCTTTCGAAATACGTTCAGTGTATCATTTCACATACATTGAGTTTACATTCAAACACCATATCTCAGCTAAGTTGCACTACTTTTCATGGTTTTACTACATAATGATGGTGTTTTGACTCTTTCTATTTTAACAGTGTAGCTATATGCACAGAACAGAACAAATAGCTTCAATTGTTTCATTAGAAGACATCTGTGCAGGAAACCTCATCATGATATATTGTTGATGGCGTGTAAAATACGCCACATTTTTGGGAGCACATTCTATTTTATGTTGGTGATTTTCAAGTATTTTTTTTATAGCCCCAGGGATCTGTGGGAATGAGTAATAGACGGAGTAATGGCTTCATCCTAGCCCAACTACATTTGTTTTTCTTCTGTCTCGTGAAAACAAAAACTCTGTCAAAATAAAAGATAAATAGCCGCTTCCCAATTACTCTGGCATCACCATATTCAGGAATTGATGTTTACATTATCAAGATGTCCTGCTAGCCGACTGCATGATAATGCATTGCCACAGAAACAAATGGCATTTACATTTCCTCTGGGTGGTAGAGAGGTAGCTAGGAATATGCAGGTCCTCATTTACCCCCCACCCTCCTCCACACACACACATACTCCTATCTGTAGTCATGGGAGGCCCTGACCTAGAACCTCCCTGTCAGACCATTAACAGGCACACACACACACACACACAGAGTGCCCCCCCCCCCCCCCCCCCAAGAATGAACAGAGAACCCCCCCACCCCCCTGCTGCACCAAGGCTAGGCCAGGGAAAATAATGGAACATGGGCATTGATTTTATAATGATGCCCCGGGTTTTTGTTTGCGATGGAGGAATTGAATAATTGCTGAGCACTCTCTGGGTCTGTAAGGTTTTGGATGGGAGCCTGATCCCCGGCCCGGTGCTGGACCGGTGGCAGAACAGAGTACGCAGGGTACAGAGGCTCCGGTACAGATATGTTCAGGCCATGCAGCCAGAGCATGTTGAACATGAAGAGCCAGCCGTGCCCAACTTTACAGAAGCACCCGGAGCCAACGTTCTCTCCTAAGCACACACAGACCTGCAATTGCCAATCACAGCAGCCTCGGGCTCTGCCACTGCCTCACATGCATAAATTAGCATGTATTTGCATAAGAATCCACTCATTTAGCAGGCTCACTTTACGCTCCCTCTGAATGGCATTTTCCTTCCTCCCCCCTTCCCTCCCCATAACTCTCTCACATTTTTTCTGCTGATCTTTTCCACACTCTGATAAGACCTAGAGAATTGTGCCTTTAACCCTCTCTGTGCCAAGGGCACTTCATGTGAAGTGTGTGTTTGAGTGTGTGTGTTTATGTGTGTATATGCGTGTGCATGTGTAATTGCCTTATTTACTTATTTACTCATTTAACATCTTAAAGACTAGAATGTGCTCACAGTCATGCAAAGCTTCGAAACCCACAGAGTTCAATGTCCCGTACGTACAACACAGTTTCATTCATTACCTCATGCAGCAAACACCATCATTGTCCTCCTACCGTAGTACGTACTGCCTATCCATTGTACGGACTAACAGTCAACTATTCAACTATGGGTCTGTACTGTAGAGAGGGTGTGATGTTAGGGCTGGAGAATGAGCTGCTATGAGGGTTTCATTGTGAATCATCAATCAGGACATGGCACTGCGCCTGCATGCAGTATGTATCAGACCTAAATAAATCAAGAAGAAAGGCCCGACCCCGTGCTCTGAGCATGGGTTGGGGGAACCAGTAATTGGCTAGCCTCTTGTCTTCAGAGTCTGCTTGAAGCAGAGCATACCCGCATAATGAAGCTTTCTATGACTTTGTTGCTCTTTTCTTCTCTTTACTTATTTTGTGCATGTTACAACAATCCGGGTCTGATAAATTATTGAAGGTGCTCTTTGGTCCGTAAAGCAGGCTGTGTTTTCTGATGAGTTCCTGGCTGGCAGGAAGCAGGCAGCTCTGATCCACAGGTGAATGGATTCGGGATAGTTACACAGAGATACTGGAGGTATTCCAGAAGGTGAGTGGGTATACTGTAAGCTAGAGAGGGGAGAAATGAATTAGCATAACGGGAAATGACTATAGGGAGGATAAATTAATTTGCATAATGGGAAATGACTATAGGGAGGAGGGGCTTAGAGCCAGCCATCTGACAGGCTAAAGAAGTGTTTGCATCTTAATCGGCCATGTGTGTGTGTGTGTGTGTGTGTGTGTGTGTGTGTGTGTGTGTGTGTGTGTGTGTGTGTGTGTGTGTGTGTGTGTGTGTGTGTGTGTGTGTGTGTGTGTGTACGTGCATATGTGTACAATATTAGAACCCAAGTATGACACTCAGTTTGTGTGTGTCTCAAACCCCAGGGAACACTTCCCAGTGAGCAGCTCCCCTGCCGGTCTGGACACTTGGCAGAGCTCCCTGTCACCAAGGCCCCATTCTCCAACCTGGGTGTTCCAGCCTCACATCACACATTACCCACAACACACACAAACATACAAACACACACACACAGGCCTTTGCTGTCCGACCTCATCCCAATTTACTTTCAGCCTTTTATTAGAGTGCCCCAGTGTGTTAACAACAAGCTATTTAAACCTCCCTGTCTCCCCCAGCTATACTGGCTAGCGCTAGACGCCGCATCTGCTAATGACAGCCGTGTGAAGACGCAGGCAGGTGGTCGGACAGAAATACAGGACAACAAGCCCAGAGGAGATACACACCAGGCTGGCTCATTACCTGCTCGCAAAGGGTTAATGTTCACAAAAAGGACTGTAGCGTCCCCTTTCCCTAAGACCCTGGCTGACTGGCTGGCTGGCTGACTGGCTGGCTGGCTGTTTGTTGTGTGACTTAATGATGTCGGCAGAGGGCCGTGGTTGTTGATTAGCCTAAATGGAAGACTAATACAAGTGTATAAATGTAATTAATGACAGAGGGGGTCTAATGAAGCAGAGAGGCGGGAGGAGGTGCAGGGGGAGCCATGGCGACGGTATGGTGGTGGCTGTCACCCTGTCACAGTGCCATCTAGCTACCCTCAGAGGTCTAGGAGAGGCAGAGCAGCACAGAGCACCTCATCAGGCACCCAGACACTACATCTCAAAACAACGCAGCTCCCATCCAGGCCTCTGCTCTGTGGTCAGCCCTAATTAACTGTCACAGCAGGTGGACCCAGACACCACTGCACTCTGACAGCCACGGTCCACCCAGACATGTACCTAGACACTGACCACTCACTGATCACTCGGCATACCCTGTGTGTGTGAATGAGAGAGAATGAGAGAGAGAGAGAGAAATGGTAGTTTCAGCCAGAGAGAGAGAGAGTGAGAGGCAATGACGCAGTTCTGGCTTATAGCGTTTAGAATCCTGGTGTTGAGCTGTGTGTGTTGGTTTGGTTCAGGCTACACACACTGAGCAGATACTAACCCTCTTTATTGTCATTGGGGGAAAGCAGGCAGGCAGGCAGGTGCAGCGTGCACTGAGAGGTTTAATTAAAGTCCAGATAAGTTAGCACCACTCTCAGAGTCTCTCAGCCTGGCCTTTGCGTCAGACTGTTAGTCTGCCTATACCTCAGGCTACCTTTACTGTGCCGTACATTACACAATTCTCTCTCTCTCTCTTCTATTCTATTCTATTCAATTGAAGGGCTTTATTGGCATGGGAAAGATATGTTAACATTGCCAAAGCAAGTGAAGTAGATCATAAACAAAAGTGAAATAAACAATAAAAATGAACAGTAAACATGACACTCACAGAAGTTCCAAAAGAATAAAGACATTTCAAATGTCATATTATGTATAAATACAGTGTTGTAACGATGTGAAAATAGTGAAAGTACAAAAGGGAAAATAAAGAAACATAAATATGGGTTGTATTTACAATGTGGCAACAGGTCACAAATCTTGCTGCTGTGATGGCACACTGTGGTAGTTGGGTTTGTTTTCAAATTCTTTGTTAATTGGTGTAATCTGAGGTAAATATGTCTCTAATATTGTCATACATTTGGCAGGAGGTTAGGAAGTGCAGCTCAGTTTCCACCTCATTCTCTTGAGAGCCAGGTCTGACTACGGCGGCCTTTCTCAATAGCAAGGCTATGCTCACTGAGTCTGTACATAGTCAACGCTTTCCTTAAGTTTGGGTCAGTCACAGTGGTCAGGTATTCTGCCACTGTGTACTCTCTGGTTAGGGCCAAGTAGGATTCTAGTTTGCTCTGTTTCTTTGTTAATTCTATTCAATGTGTCAAGTAGTTATCTTTTTGTTTTGTCATTATTTGGTTGGGTCAAATCTGCACACAGTCTCAATTTGGTGTTTGTCACATTTTGTTGAATTCTTGGATGGTGAGCGGACCCCAGACCTCACAATCATAAAGGGCAATGGGTTCTATAACTGATTCAAGTATTTTTAGCCAGATCCTAATTGGTATGACGAATTTTATGTTCCATTTGATGGTATAGAAGTCCCTTCCTTAATTGACCCCCATAAACTTAATGGACATATACCAGGAGCTGTGCCAGGCCCGCCAAGTCTGTTGACTCATCCAGCTGTACGCATAGAATTCACTGGTTTGTATGCGAAGCAGTAATTCTTTCAAAACATCTCCTGCCATGTAACTGATGGCCTTTTCCCCCAGCATTGTCTCAGCCATATCCGCGGCAGCAGGAAGAATTAAGTCCTCCACAGTAGTATGGGGCTTGCCTGTCCTAACCACTCGCTAGTTCACCATATAAGATGCTTCTAGCCCCATCTTGTTAATGGTATCTGTTGCTTTTATACATGTCTTAATACTCGAAAGTCGTATTAATTCTCACTCAAAAAACTCCCGTGGCTTATGTTTTCATTGAGTTTTGAGATAGTACTTTTGCACATATTACACGTTGTGGCTGAGGAAAGGCACTACTCCCAATATAAGTGAACCCCAAAACAATGTAGTTCTCATCATATTTGCACCTCTTCGATGGTCCAACGTCCCTGTCTGTTGTTCGGTGCTTTCCCGGGTAAGGGGGTGGGGGGGGGGGGGTGGGGGGTGCTTTGGATGTGCTCCTGGGAGAAGAACAACTTATGTCGACAACAGGTGCAGGTGTAGTACTGTAGCAGTACTACCAGTAGAGCTGGTATGTGTCTCTATGGACGCGGGCCTTACTTTTTTTTTACCATTTATCCATTTTCGAGCAAACGGAATGAGCAGCAGCTACATTTGGCTACATAAGGGTCCGTTAGTGGAATTCCCATGAGAGAGCAACGGTTAATGTGATTGGATCTTACTTATTTGACTAGGCTACTTGTAGTTTACATTTTGTTGTTATTTCGCCAAACACTAGATGGTTTAGTTTGATTTTTGGCAGTGAAACGAGGCTACTCAGGCAAGAAAAAAACCTCACTCAAATGTATATTCCCGTTTGAAAATAGAAATGGACTGTTTGAAAATTTGAATAATAAAAATCAAAATATGTATATGTTTTTGATGTTTGTTCTTTGTTATAGGGTCAAAAAGATTGGAGAGGTGGTTTACCCATACATCTCCATTATGGATAGATAACTCTTCGTGTTGTTGTTAGTTTAGTTTAGTTTTCTAATTTTCCAAGGAGTGGTTAGAGTCTATGGATTCTTCAATTACATTGAGGTGATTTCTGACGTGCTGTTCCTTCTTTTTACATAGTGTATGTCTGTATTGTTTTGGAGAGTCACCGTAGTGAAGGCGTAGACTCAGGCTTTCTGGGTCTCTATGTTTTTGGTTGGATAGGTTTCTCAATTTCTTTCTTAGGTTTTTGCATTCTTCATCAAACCATTTGTCATTGTTGTTAATTTTCTTTGGTTTTCTGTTTGACATTTTTGAATTTGATTGGGAAGCTGAGAGGTCAAATATACTGTTTAGATTTTCAACTGCCAAGTTTACACCTTCATTATTACAATGGAACGTTTTTTTCCAGGAAGTCTAAAAGGGATTGAATTTGTTCTTGCCTAATTGTTTTTTGGTAGGTTTCCACACTACTTTCCTTCCATCTATAGTATTTCTTAATATTATTCAGTTACTTTGGCTTTAATGCCTCATGATTGAATGTTACAGTAGCTTGTGAAAGTATTCACCCCCCTTGGAATTTTTCCTATTTTGTTACCTTACAACCTGGAATTAAATTAGATTTTTGGGTGGTTTGCCTACCATTTTGAAGATGCAAAATATTTTTTGATTGTGAAACAGTCAAGAAATAAGACAGAAAAACAGAAAACTATTCACCCCCCAAAGTCAACAATTTGTAGAGCCACCTTTTGCAGCAATTACAGCTGCAAGTCTCATTCTTCAAAGAAAAACCGCTTCAACACCTTCAAGTTGGATGAGTTCCGCTGATGTACAGCAATCTTTAAGTCATACCACAGATTCTCAATTGGATTGAGGTCTGGGCTTTGACTAGGCCATTCCAAGACACTTAAATGTTTCCCTTTAAACCACTCGAGTGTTGCTTTAATAGTATGCTTAGGGTCATTGTCCTGCTGGAAGGTGAACCTCCGTCCTAGTCTCAAATCTCTGGAAGACTGAAACAGGTTTCCCTCAAGAATTTCCCTGTATTTAGTACCATCCATCATTCCTTCAATTCTGTCCAATTTCCTAGTCCCTGCCAATGAAAAACATCCACAAGCATGATGCTGCCGCCACCATGCCTCACTGTGGGGATGGTGTTCTCAGGGTGATGTGAGGTGTTGGGTTTGCGCCAGACATAGCGTTTTCCTTGATGGCCAAAAAGCTCAATTTTAGTCTCATCTGACCAGAGTACCTCCTTCCATATGTTTGGAGAGTCTCCCACATGCCTTTTGGCGAACACCAAACATGTTTGCTTATTTTTTTCTGGTCACTCTTCTGTAAAGCCTAGCTCTGTGGAGTGTAAGGCTTAAAATGGTCCTATGGACAGATATTCCAATCTCCGCTGTGGAGCTTTGCAGTTCCTTCAGGGTTATTATTGGTCTTTTTGTTGCCTCTCTGATTAATGCCCTCCTTGCCTGGTCAATGAGTTTTGGTGGGCGGCCCTCCCTTGGCAGGTTTGTTGTGGTGCCATATTCTTTAAATTTTTGAATAATGGATTTAATGGTGCTCCGTGGGCTGTTGCTTTTATAACCCAACCCTGATTTGTACTTCTCCACAACTTTGTCCCTGACCTGTTTGGAGAGCTCCTTGGTCTTCATAGTACTGCTTGCTTGGTGGTGCCCCTTGCTTAGTGGTGTTGCAGACTAGGCAAGAGAATGGCCGTGGACAGGAAAGAGAATGGTCGTGGACAGGCAAAATGTCAAATCCAGTTCAGAGTCCAGGAGGTACAGAGTGGCAGACAGGCTCGAGGTCAAGGTAGGCAGAATGGTCAGACAGGCGGGTACAGATTCCAGAACAGGTAAGGGTCAAAACCGGGAGGACTAGATAAAGGAGAATAGCAAAGGGCAGGAGTTTGGGAAAAAAATGCTGGTTGACTTGGAACACAGGGATAAATACACTGGGAGAAACAAGCTACACCTGGAGGGGGTGGAGACAATAACAAGGACAGGTGAAACAGATCAGGGTGTGACACATATGCATGCACCAATTTTCCGTTTTTAATTTTTTATAATTTTTTAAACAAGTAATTCTTTTCATTTCACTTCACCAGTTTGGACTATTTTGTGTATGTTCATAACATGAAATCCAAATAAAAATCATTTTAAATTACAAGTTGTAATACAACAAAATAGGAAAAATGCCAAGGGGGTGAATACTTTTGCAAGGCACTGCATGGGGGAGGGAATGCTGCCACCTCCTGTCCCCCTGTGTGCTGAGGGTGTCAGATTCTTGTCCGGTTCTGGGGTTTAACCCTGGAAATTATTGCTTTCCCCCTCTCTCTCCCTTGAGGACCTTATATACGTAAACACACACTCCCTATATCAGTGGACCCCTGCACCCCTCTTGTCGCCCCATCACAATGGTAATATGTTATGCTTAGCTAGTTTGCCTCAAACTTCTAATTTGTATACCGCCTCTGTTGCTTTGTGTACACAGTGAATGGTATGTGATATGCTCTCATTGGTTCATAACCTCATGTGGTCTCTAACAGTTATGATATCAAGATTCCTCCTACACAGCCACATACAGTATACACTCCTATTTAATCCAATAAAGTATTTATTATGGCTTTGATATTCATGCAGCATTAAGCAATGCATTACGGCGTGTATATCTGTAAAACTCAGAGGATTAAAAAGTCTTAAATAAATGATGTGGTTTGATAGATGCTTATAACCTTTTTTTTGTCTAGGAGGGTGTTTTATTTGAGAGACGAGAAAAATGATCAAATGATGCTCTCTTTCTGCGAAGCTAATGCTTCAGACGTGTTGTGTATGGTCATAACAACAGGTAGCAGACATAAGCTTGAAATACTATTTTGCGTCTTTGCATTTGTCACCGCCACTGATATGAGTAACGCTAATGAATGAATACATTTAGAGCTTGTATGCTATTTTGCAGACAACACCTTTTTACTACCAACCAGCATTTGCAAAGAAAAAACATTAAAAAGATGTGGCATTCAGTGGACAAACTAATAAAACGTGATGGAACACTTCTCAGCAGAATTGTAAATTGATGTATTGTGTGTTTAAAATGTTATGTTTTGCCATGTAGTCTCTATATATCACTGCTAATGTTCCCATGAGCAGCTCCTATTTGAGCTTATTTGGCAGATGGATCCAACAGTCCACTCAGATATTGTCCCTGTGACAGAGAACAGTCTAATGACAGCCTCATTGATGATGATGCGTTCTATTCCATTGCGCTGAGATCCAGTCCAATTTCAAAAGCAAATTCAGCTATTTGTCTTCCAAATAATTGTGGCACTTTATCAATCCTCCCAGTCTTTTATTTATCACTTCGATTGATGTGATCATTTTCACAAACTGCCTCTGCTCTAACAGCTCCAACAGCCAGGGTACTCTCAGCAAGTGTGTGTGTCTGTGTATTTGTGTGTGTTCGTGTGTGCATGCCTGCATGTGTGTGTGGGGCGGGGGGGGGGGGGGGATAGGTGACTGTTTGTCTGTGTGTAAACACAACATGTAAAGTGTTGGTCCCATGTTTCATGAGCTGAAATAAAATATCCCATGCCCACTAAAAGCTTATTCCTCTCAAATTCTGTGCAGAAATGTGTTTATATCCTGGTTTCAACTGTACCGGGCAGATGGCAGACAGCGTGTATGGTGACGTGTGGGCGAGCGGTTTGCTGCCCCTTGGTGGCCTTGGGGTTATGAATGCACAGAGATCCTGAGGCCCATTGTCGCGCCATTTAACCACCGCCATCACCTCATGTTTCAGCATGATAATGCACGGCCCCATGTCGCAAGGATCTGTGCACAATTCCTGGAAGCTGAAAATGTCCCAGTTCTTCCATGGCCTGCATACTCACCAGACATGTCACCCATTGAGCATGTTTGGGATGCTCTGTACAAAAGAGTTTTCCAGTTCCCGACAATATCCAGCAACTTCGCACAGCCATTTAAGAGGAGTGGGACAACATTCCACAAGCCACAATCAACAGCCTGATCAACTCTATGAGAAGAGAAGTAGGTCTAGCTGTGTGTTAGCTGATTTCAGAAGTAGGTCTAGCTGTGTGTTAGCTGATTTCAGAAGTAGGTCTAGCTGTGTGTTAGCTGATTTCAGAAGTAGGTCTAGCTGTGTGTTAGCTGATTTCAGTAGTAGGTCTAGCTGTGTGTTAGCTGATTTCAGTAGTAGGTCTAGTTGTGTGTTAGCTGATTTCAGTAGTAGGTCTAGCTGTGTGTTAGCTGATTTCAGTAGTAGGTCTAGCTGTGTGTTAGCTGATTTCAGTAGTAGGTCTAGCTGTGCAATAGCTGGTTTCGGTAGTAGGTCTAGCTGTGTGTTAGCTGATTTCAGAAGTAGGTCTAGCTGTGTGTTAGCTGATTTCAGTAGTAGGTCTAGCTGTGTGTTAGCTGATTTCAGTAGTAGGTCTAGCTGTGTGTTAGCTGAGTACAGTAGTAGGTCTAGCTGTGTGTTAGCTGAGTTCAGTAGTAGGTCTATTAGAGTGTGAGCTGAGTTCAGTAGTAAGTCTATTAGAGTGTGAGCTGAGTTCAGTAGTAAGTCTATTAGAGGGTGAGCTGAGTTCAGTAGTAACTCTATTAGAGTGTGAGCTGAGTTCAGTAGTAGATCTATTAGAGTGTGAGCTGAGTTCAGTAGTAAGTCTATTAGAGTGTGAGCTGAGTTCAGTAGTAAGTCTATTAGAGTGTGAGCTGAGTTCAGTAGTAAGTCTATTAGAGTGTGAGCTGAATTCAGTAGTAAGTCTATTAGAGTGTGAGCTGAGTTCAGTAGTAAGTCTATTAGAGTGTGAGCTGAGTTCAGTAGTAAGTCTATTAGAGTGTGAGCTGAGTTCAGTAGTAAGTCTATTAGAGTGTGAGCTGAGTTCAGTAGTAAGTCTATTAGAGTGTGAGCTGAGTTCAGTAGTAAGTCTATTAGAGTGTGAGCTGAGTTCAGTAGTAGGTCTATTAGAGTGTGAGCTGAGTTCAGTAGTACGTCTATTAGAGTGTGAGCTGAGTTCAGTAGTAGGTCTATTAGAGTGTGAGCTGAGTTCAGTAGTAAGTCTATTAGACTGTGAGCTGAGTTCAGTAGTAGGTCTATTAGAGTGTGAGCTGAGTTCAGTAGTAAGTCTATTAGAGTGTGAGCTGAGTTCAGTAGTAAGTCTATTAGAGTGTGAGCTGAGTTCAGTAGTAAGTCTATTAGAGTGTGAGCTGATTTCAGTAGTAAGTCTATTAGAGTGTGAGCTGAGTTCAGTAGTAAGTCTATTAGAGGGTGAGCTGAGTTCAGTAGTAAGTCTATTAGACTGTGAGCTGAGTTCAGTAGTACGTCTATTAGAGTGTGAGCTGAGTTCAGTAGTATACCTATTAGAGTGTGAGCTGAGTTCAGTAGTAAGTCTCTTAGAGGGTGAGCTGAGTTCAGTAGTATACCTATTAGAGTGTGAGCTGAGTTCAGTAGTAAGTCTCTTAGAGGGTGAGCTGAGTTCAGTAGTATACCTATTAGAGTGTGAGCTGAGTTCAGTAGTAAGTCTCTTAGAGGGTGAGCTGAGTTCAGTAGTATACCTATTAGAGTGTGAGCTGATTTCAGTAGTAAGTCTCTTAGAGGGTGAGCTGAGTTCAGTAGTATACCTATTAGAGGGTGAGCTGAGTTCAGTAGTATACCTCTTAGAGTGTGACTACATACTTAAGATCTGGTTCTAGCCATTTAAGTTTACACTGAAAGGGGTTTTCCATCCCAAAAATGTATTTTTTTTAAAGTTTAGGAAAAAAAAAAATTATAATATACTGATCAAAAATAGAAATGCAACATGTAACGTGTTGGTCCCATGTTTCATGAGCTGAAATAAAAGATACCAGAAATGTTCCATACACACAAAAAGCGTATTTCTCACAAATTTTGGGCACACATTTTTTTTACATCCCTGTCAGTGAGTATTTCTACTTTGCTGAGATAATCCATCCACCTGATGGGGGGTGGCATATCAAGAACAATTAAAGTGTCACGCCCTGGCCTTAGTATTCTTTGTTTTCTTTATTATTTTAGTTAGGTCAGGGTGTGACATGGGGAATGTTTTTGTTTTGTTGGTGTTGGGTATAGTATAGGGGTTTGTGTGGAGTACATGTGTCTAGTGTTGTCTATGTATGTTTGGTTGTCTAGGAGAGTCTATGGTTGCCTGAATGAGTTCCCAATTAGAGACAGCTGATTTCGGTTGTCTCTGATTGGGAGCCTTATTTAGGGTAGCCATAGGCTCTCATTGGTTGTGGGTAATTGTCTATGTAAGAACGTTAGTAGCCTGTATGTTTGTGCACAACGTTTGTAGCTTCACGGTCGTTTTGTTATTTTGTTGTTTTGTTAAAGTGTTTTTGTGTCGTGTTCATCTTCGTGTTAAAATAAAAGAAGATGGCATATTTTCCAACTGCTGCATTTTGGTCCGTTAATCCGCCACACGATCGTGACAGAATTACCCACCATAGGACCAAGCGGCATGGAAAGCGGCAACAGGATCTACCTACACAGGATTCATGGACATGGGAGGAGATACTGGATGGTAAGGGGCCGTGGGCTCAACCGGGAGAATATCGCCTTCCTCGTGAAGAGCTGGAGGCAGCTAAAGCCGAGAGGAGGCGATATGAGGAGGCAGCACGGAGACAAGGCTGGAAACCCGTGAGTACAACCCAAAAATTTCTTGGGGGGGGCCTTAAAGGGAGTGTGGCGAAGTCAGGTAGGAAACCTGCGCCTACTCCCTGTACTTACCGTGGAGAGCGGGAGTACGGGCAGACACCGTGTTACGCAGTAGAGCGCACGGTGTCTCCTGTACGCGTGCATAGCCCGGTTCGGTACATTTCAGCTCCACGTATCGGCCGGGCTAGACTGAGCGTTGAGCCGTATGTCATGAAGCCGGCCCAACGCATCTGGTCACCAGTGCGTCTCCTCGGGCCGGCGTACATGGCACCAGCCTTACGCATGGTGTCCCCGGTTCGCCTACATAGGCCGGTGCGGGTTATTCCACCTCCCCGCACTGGTCAGGCGACGGGGAGCATAGAACCAGGTAAGGTTGGGCAGGCTCGGCGTTCAAGGGAGCCAGTACGCCTGCACGGTCCGGTATTTCCGGCGCCACCTCCCCGCCCCAACCCAGTACCACCAGTGCCTCCTCCACGCACTAGCTATATGGTGCGTGTCTCCAGCCCTTTACCACCAGTGTCTAAACCACGCACCAAGCCTCCTGTGTGTCCCCAGAGTCCTGTGCGTCCTGTTGCTGCTCCCCGCACTAGCCCTGAGATGCGTGTCCCCAGCCCGGTGCCACCAGTCCCGGCACCACGCACCAGGCCTACAGTGCGCCTCAGCCGGCAGGAGTCTGCCGTCTGCACAGCGATGACTGAACTGCCCGTCTGCCAAGCGCCATCTGAGCCATCCGTCTCCCCAGCGCCATCTGAGCCATCTGTCTCCCCAGCGCCATCTGAGCCATCCGTCTGCAATGAGCCTGCAAAGCCGCCCGTCTGCCATGAGCCTGCAAAGCCGCCCGTCTGCCATGAGCCAACTGAGCCGCCAGCCAGACAGGAGCCGCTAGAGCCGCCAGCCAGACAGGAGCCGCTAGAGCCGCCAGCCAGACAGGAGCCGCTAGAGCCGTCCGTCAGACAGGAGCCGCTAGAGCCGTCCGTCAGACAGGATCTGCCAGAGCCGCCAACCAGACAGGATCTGCCAGAGCCGCCAACCAGACAGGATCTGCCAGAGCCGCCAACCAGACAGGATCTGCCAGAGCCGCCAACCAGACAGGATCTGCCAGAGCCGCCAATCAGACAGGAGCAGCCAGATCCGTCAGCTAGCCATGAGCAGCCAGATCCGTCAGCTAGCCATGAGCAGCCAGATCCGTCAGCTAGCCATGAGCAGCCAGATCCGTCAGCTAGCCATGAGCAGCCAGATCCGTCAGCTAGCCATGAGCAGCCAGATCCGTCAGCTAGCCATGAGCAGCCAGATCCGTCAGCTAGCCATGAGCAGCCAGATCCGTCAGCTAGCCATGAGCAGCCAGATCCGTCAGCTAGCCATGAGCAGCCAGATCCGTCAGCTAGCCATGAGCAGCCAGATCCGTCAGCTAGCCATGAGCAGCCAGATCCTTCAGCCAGCCATGAGCAGCCAGATCCGTCAGCCAGCCATGAGCAGCCAGATCCGTCAGCCAGCCATGAGCAGCCAGATCCGTCAGCCAGCCATGAGCAGCCAGATCCGTCAGCCAGCCATGAGCAGCCAGATCCGTCAGCCAGCCATGAGCAGCCAGATCTGTTAGCCAGCCATGAGCAGCCAGATCTGTTAGCCAGCCATGAGCAGCCAGATCTGTCAGCCAGCCATGGGCCGTCCCTCAGTCCGGAGCTGCAGTTCCTCAGTCCGGAGCTGCCATTCCTCAGTCCGGAGCTGCCCCTTACCCTGGTGCTGCCCCTTACCCTGGTGCTGCCCCTTACCCTGGTGCTGCCCCTTACCCTGGTACTACCCCTGACCCTGGTACTGCCCCTGACCCTGGTACTGCCCCTTACCCTGGTACTGGCCCTTAGTTCGGAGCTGCCCCTTAGTCCGGAACTGCCCCTTAATGCAATGGGGTTAATGTGGAGGGGGGTCGTTTGGAGGAAGCCTAGGGGGTGGTTAGGTACTGTGGTGACGTGGGGACCGCGACCAGAGCCGGAGCCACCACCGTGGATGGAAGCCCACCCAGACCCTCCCCTAGACTGTGTATGGTGCGCCCGGAGTTCGCGCCTCAAGGGGGGGGTTATGTCACGCCCTGGCCTTAGTATTCTTTGTTTTCTTTATTATTTTAGTTAGGTCAGGGTGTGACATGGGGAATGTTTTTGTTTTGTTGGTGTTGGGTATAGTATAGGGGTTTGTGTGGAGTACATGTGTCTAGTGTTGTCTATGTATGTTTGGTTGTCTAGGAGAGTCTATGGTTGCCTGAATGAGTTCCCAATTAGAGACAGCTGATTTCGGTTGTCTCTGATTGGGATCCTTATTTAGGGTAGCCATAGGCTCTCATTGGTTGTGGGTAATTGTCTATGTAAGAACGTTAGTAGCCTGTATGTTTGTGCACAACGTTTGTAGCTTCACGGTCGTTTTGTTATTTTGTTGTTTTGTTAAAGTGTTTTTGTGTCGTGTTCATCTTCGTGTTAAAATAAAAGAAGATGGCATATTTTCCAACTGCTGCATTTTGGTCCGTTAATCCGCCACACGATCGTGACATAAAGGCCACTCTAAAATGTGCAGTTTTGTCACACAACGCAGGAATGTAAGTTGTAGAGATTTTGGCTGTACGTTCATCCAGCCTCACAACCACAGACCACGTGTAACCGCGGGATCCCATGACCACCACATCTGGCATCTTCACCTGCGGGAATGTCTGAGACCAGAAACTCAGACAGCTGATGAAACTGAGGAGTATTTTGTTCTGCAATAAAAGCTTTTTGTGAGGTTATGATTGGCTGGGCCTGGCTCCCCAGTCGGTAGGCCTGGCTCCCAAGTGGGTGGGCCTATGCCTTCCCAGGCCCACCCATGGCTGCATCTCTTCCCAGTCATGTGAAATTCATAGATTAGGGCCTAATGAATTTTTTTCAATTCACTGATTTCCTGATATGAACTGTAACTCAGTAAAATCTTTGAAATTGTTGCATGTTGCGTTTATATTTTTGTTCAGTATATATACAGTACATTATATAAATATACAGTGCATTCGCAAAGTATTCAGACCCCTTGACTTTTTCCACATTTTACTACATTACAGACTTATTCTAAAATGGATTAAAAAAACAAATATTCCTCATCAATCTACACACAATACCCCATAATGACAAAGCAATAACAGATTTGTAGAACATTTTGCACATTTATTTAAAAAAGACTGAAATATCACAATTATATAAGTATTCAGACCCTTTACTCAGTACTTTGTTGACGTACCTTTGGCAACGATTACAGCCTCAAGTCTTCTTGGGTATGACGCTACACGCTTGGCACACCTGTATTTGGGGAGTTTCTCCCATTCTTCTCTGCAGGTCCTCTCAAGCTCTGTCAGCTTGGATGGGGAGCGTCGCTGCACAGCTATTTTCAGGTTTCTTCGATCGGGTTCAAGTCCGGGATCTGACTGGGCCACTCAAGGACATTCAGAGACTTGTCCCGAAGCTACTCCTGCATAGTCTTGGCTGTGTGCTTAGGGTTGTTGTCCTGTTGGAAGGTGAACATTCCCCCCCAGTCGGAGGTCCTGAGGGCTCTGGAGCAGGTTTTCATCAAGGATCTATTTGTACTTTTCTCTGTTCATCTTTGCCTTGATCCTGATGAGTCTCCTGTCCCTGCCCCTGAAAAACATCCCCACAGCATGATGCTGCCACCACCATGCTTCACTGTAGGGATGGTGCCAGGTTTCCTCCAGACGTGATGCTTGGCATTCAGGCCAAAAAGTTTAATCTTGGTTTCATCAGACCAGAGAATATTGTTTCTAAAAATCTGTTTTCGCTTTGTCTTTATGAGGTATTAGGTGTAGATTGATGAGGAAAAACATTTATTTAATACATTTTTGAATAAGGCTGAAACGTAACAAAATGTGGAAAAAGTTAAGGCGTCTGAATACTTCTCGAATGACCGGTATGTATATATATATACTGAGTGTACCAAACATTAGGAACCCCTAACATAGACTGACCAGGTGAATGCAGGTGAAAGCTATGATCCTCTATTGATGTCACTGGTTAAATACACTTCAATCAGTGTAGATGAAGGTGAGGAGACATGTTAAAGAAGGATTTTTAAGCCTTGAGACAATTGAGACATGGATTATGTATGCGTGTCAGTCATTCAGAGGGTGAAAACACAAGACAAAAGATGTAAGTTCCTTTGAACGAGGTATGGTAGTAGGTACCACGCGCACCGGTTTGAGTGTGTCAATCACTGTAACACTACTGTTTTTTTCATGCTTAACAGTTTCCAGTGTGTATCAAAAATGGTCCACCAACTAAAGGACATCCAGCCAATTTGACACAACTGTGGGAAGCATTGGAGTCAACATGGGCCAACATCCCTGACCAATTGAGACTGTTGTGAGGGGAGGGGGGTGCAAGTCAATGTTAGGAAGATGTTCCTAATGTTTAGTATACTCAGTGTAGATACAGTATGTATTTGATTTGTATATCTTATATCTACTAAACTGCTGACTGGCTCTGTCTGTTTTCAGAGAACTAGAGCTCCCCCACTGCTGAGCTGCTACGTCTGTCTGGGACAGCGGGGGCTCTATAGGAAGCAGAGTACACACAGGTGGAACCGACCGTGTGTAGTCTACTCTAGGGCCTGTCCCGGATACCTGGAGCAGTGGGCCGCCTGCAGAGAACGGCCTGCTCTCCGTCTTCCTGGTCCTCCTCTCCCTCTTTCATCTCCCCCTTCCCTTCATATCCCTGGCAGAGAGAGGAACGCTGCCGTACCGAGCGAGCCTCATAAAGCCTCCTGTCACTTTGACTAATTTGTTAGTCTTGTCTCACTGTGTCGAATCTTCACCCCACTCCTCCCTCCGCCCCTCCCTGCATCACCCCCAGCTCCCTCCTCCCTCCTCCCATCCCTGCATCACCCCCAGCTCCCTCCTCCCTCCTCCCCTCCCCGCATCACGCCCAGTTCCCTCTGCCCTCCACCCCTGGATAAAAAAGGGCCATAAATGTAATGTAGTGCTGTGGCCGCTCTATCTGCAGCCAGGGAGAACGGGGGCTTTATGAAGCAGAAGATAAACTGACGGCCAGATTCCTCATCCCAAGCCCTCGCTGTCTGACTCTGTCCCACCTCACAACCGAGACCTGCTGGGCCCAGGGTAAAAATAGAGAAAGGAGAGGAGAGCTATTATAAATGCTACTTTCTCTCTCATTTCGCTCAGAAATTCTGTTCAGCCAGTCCCTCAGAGGACCAGGAAGTGATAGCGGTGTGGAGTGAGTGCCAGTTTCACACTGCGAAAAACGAACGCCAACAACTCTCCTCCGTCCAGGGGGAATCAATTTCTATGTAATTAGGGAGCAGGGGGGACCGAATTTAGAGAGACACAAAAACAAAAACACAAACATGTCCTCCCCCCTACGCTACAGGATCACACCAGGGAATACACTCTGGCTACAACCAAAGTTATTTGCTTGATATAGGAGCTCTGGCTAATAACTAAAAATAGGTCCCACCTCTCCACTTCCTGTCAAGCTGTCAGCGTCCTTTTCCCTCTTCCTCATGGGAAGGCAGACAGAGTTCTCCTTCATGTGCTGTTCCAGCAGACAGCCAGTGTGTGATTACTAACCCTCAAATCCACACGTCGACAGGCCCGACCTCTCCTGACTCCCCAGCCTCACACAGGGAGAGGGAGCTGGCTGGCTGACTACGGACACGCAGGCCAATTTGAGAGAGGAGAGCTACTCCGCGATCGGCTCGTTCCCCTGTGTGTGTTCCCTCTTTTCTCTTCCCAGCTGAACACTCCAACATGTGAGGAGCAGTGGGTAATGGGAGTGATGGGTGGGGTTTGGTGGAAGGAAGCCACAGAATAGATGGGCTGTTTGCAGTGTGTTAGCCTGGTAGCCTTTGCTGTCCACTACAATACCACTGGCAATTTCTCTCTGGCGCTCCCAGTACAGTCATCTTTAATTGAGCTTAATATGCTGTCAATGGCATCAACAGCTTCAGTGAATGTTCGGATGGAGGAGCCAGAATATGACGGTGTTGAACAGAAGAATGCAGTGGTAGTCCAAATCAAACCACAGTTGTATAAGGAAGAGGTATATGAGTCAAAAACCAGGGGCTTTTTGGCCTAAGGGATGAGATGTACTTTTAAAGATTTTAACTCAAACTAAATACTTAATGCAAAAACTACTCGGGCTCTGTGAGATAAGTCATAGCTGTCATATTAAACTCAAAACTAATATTAATAAGATTCAGCTTTTAAAGAGTATTCACTTTAATTAAAAGTATGCTTCTCTGGCC